>NW_026962903.1:12500-26337 GCF_032445375.1 Bacillus rossius redtenbacheri
GCTGCCTTCCTTGGATGTGGTAGCCGTTTCTCAGGCTCCCTCTCCGGAATCGAACCCTGATTCCCCGTTACCCGTTACAACCATGGTAGGCGCAGAACCTACCATCGACAGTTGATAAGGCAGACATTTGAAAGATGCGTCGCCGGTACGGAGACCGTGCGATCAGCACAAAGTTATCCAGAGTCACCAAAGCAAACGGACGCAGACGAGCCACGCCGATTGGTTTTGATCTAATAAAAGCATCCCTCCCATTTCTGGTCGGGACTCAGTTCAGCATGTATTAGCTCTAGAATTACCACAGTTATCCAAGTCATGTGGTACGATCTAAGGAACCATAACTGATTTAATGAGCCATTCGCGGTTTCACCTTATTTTGGCTTGCACTTAGACATGCATGGCTTAATCTTTGAGACAAGCATATGACTACTGGCAGGATCAACCAGGGAGCTGCTAGCAGCTTTTTTTTTCGTTCGGAGGAACCTCCCGGGTCCGCAGAGCACCGGGTCCGAATCTTATGATGTACATTTTTTTTTCCTTCTGTATCAACAAGTACGGGGGCGACTTCCCAATATCGACACCCGCTTTGCAATTGCAAAGTCTTTCCTTCCATCTCTAATTAATTTTCCTAGGGAGTAGGCGAGGCCAAACTTCCAAGGCTTTCACTGGCGAATATATCGCGCTCTTAGAAACTCGCATGGTACTTGGCGAGTGGATTTCAAATTATATGATCGGTGCCCACATTCGGGCGCGGCCCACTGCGGGAGCAGACCGTTGGCCCGTGGGCTCGCTGTGAACTAATTTGCCCACTGGTCCGAAAAGTATTCATTTCTAAACACCTTTGGCCAGGGCTGAAGACCGCGACTAACCCCTTTGAAACTTGTCTCTCAGGGAGCTGCGATCCATCAAACATTTCATTGTTAACAGAGGGGAACCATTACTTGGTTAAGACGATAGGACACGCGTTCCCCACCATTTCGCATCCAATCGAATTGCCGCACAAGAGCTCGTTACCTGAGAAAGGTATAGCATTGGCTCGCAGCTAGTGTATTGCAGTTCAGACAGATAGGCCACTTTAGATAGTTCTTAGTGTTCACAGTTATCACCAAGACTAGACCCATATGGATTTAATTCTTCAAGGAGCAGCGGTCCACCAATAAGAGAGATGAAGACATGTTTTCGGATGGCCACAACGCCCCCTCGCCACCCAAATGTGCATGTTTTAAGTGTACATTGGGAGTCGACGGAACATCGGGAGTCCGCTTGCTTTCTCCGGATCAGCTGCCACCCCCCTGATCTACCAGATAGACAAGAACATGTCTTCTCCACCAATCTCATCCACCGAAGCTCCGATCATGGCTTCTTCTACCTTTATACTGATATACCCCCACGGAGCAACATGCGGGCAAGGGAACTCTTGCTACCCTTCAGTAAAGCAGGTATCTCTTATAGATGGTGACTGCACCTTGGCCAGGATTGAAGACCGCGACTAACCCCTTTGAAACTTGTCTCTCAGGGAGCTGCGATCCATCAAACATTTCATTGTTAACAGAGGGGAACCATTACTTGGTTAAGACGATAGGACACGCGTTCCCCACCATTTCGCATCCAATCGAATTGCCGCACAAGAGCTCGTTACCTAAGAAAGGTATAGCATTGGCTCGCAGCTAGTGTATTGCAGTTCAGACAGATAGGCCACTTTAGATAGTTCTTAGTGTTCACAGTTATCACCAAGACTAGACCCATATGGAATTAATTCTTCAAGGAGCAGCGGTCCACCAATAAGAGAGATGAAGACATGTTTTCGGATGGCCACAACGCCCCCTCGCCACCCAAATGTGCATGTTTCAAGTGTACATTGGGAGTCGACGGAACATCGGGAGTCCGCTTGCTTTCTCCGGATCAGCTGCCACCCCCCTGATCTACCAGATAGACAAGAACATGTCTTCTCCGCCAATCTCATCCACCGAAGCTCCGATCATGGCTTCTTCTACCTTTATACTGATATACCCCCACGGAGCAACATGCGGGCAAGGGAACTCTTGCTACCCTTCAGTAAAGCAGGTATCTCTTATAGATGGTGACTGCACCTTGGCCAGGATTGAAGACCGCGACTAACCCCTTTGAAACTTGTCTCTCAGGGAGCTGCGATCCATCAAACATTTCATTGTTAACAGAGGGGAACCATTACTTGGTTAAGACGACCGGACACGCGTTCCCCACCATTTCGCATCCAATCGAATCGCCGCACAAGAGCTCGTTACCTGAGAAAGGTATAGCATTGGCTCGCAGCTTGTGTATTGCAGTTCAGACAGATAGGCCACTTTAGATAGTTCTTCGTGTTCACAGTTAAGACCACGGCTAGACCCATATGGAATTAATTCTTCAAGGAGCAGCGGTACACCAAGCATTTCATTGTGTACTAGAAAGCACCTCTACCATGTAACAAACATACGACCACCAAATTTCTGCTTACTTCCCCCAGCGGATAGTATTTGCTAGTATCATCCACAAAGTAAATCAATTTTTTCAATGTACCGCTTCTTGGGGGAACTGGGCATGAATCAATCAAGCATTTTGAGGTAGCATGTCCGCTTCACCGCGAGGTGCTCTGAATACCATTATACATTCTTTTTCATCATCCACTTTCAGACCACTACAAGACCCATACTGAATTAATTCCTCAAGGAGCTGCAGTCCACAAAACATTTTACTGTGTACTAGAGGGCACCTCCACCATGTAACAGAAAACATACAACCTTCTTAATTTAATTCTGCATTGTTTCCCAGACGATTTGTTAGCCATACAACAGTACCATCCACAGTAATTCACCTCTTTGAAATCCAATGCATTGTAGAGAAACTGAGGTGGTAGCATTCAAACCGTTCTGTAATGTTAATTCTGCTTCATAGAAAGGTGCTACAGGTTCCACAATAATTAATTGGATATTTTTGCAATATATATAGGGCGAGAAAACTCGGGGGGACTCCCTTTTCATTTATGTACATATTCTTTCCATATTGCAAATAATTCCAATTTTTCCCGATTGCATGTCCCCCTAATATACCCAAAATGGGCCTATCGATGGGTTCACAAAGGTACCCAAAATATGAGATTTTGACTGAAAGAGGCTGGCTAACTTCCGGGAACATGATCATAGGAAATAGGTCAAAATCCCGAATCGCAGTTGTTTACGAACAACCACGAACGGAGACTTAAAATAACCTATAAGGCTGGAATTCATGGGGCCTGTATAACAGGCATTTACACAGACTCTCGGGAGGGAGGGCTCTGTGGCCGGGAGAATTTTCTGGCTCCCCGCCCGAAACTTTTCAGAGTCCCTAATGCCTGCTTGAATGTGAATAAGCAGAGCCCGGTAGCTGATATTTTGCCGGGGTGTGGAGGCCCCGGTCGCCGCCAAATTCCTCTGGTCACAGCTTGTGTTAATACACATGTTAATTTTACATGCAAACCACCAATGACAATTTTCCTCGGCCGCGGAGGCCTCGGTCGCCGCCAGAATTTTCTGGTTCCCGCTCAATATATTGCAGAGTCCTGCAGGCCTGCTTCTGTAGGAATATGCAGAGCCCGGTAGCTGATATTTTGCCGGGGTGAGGAGGCCTCGGTCGCCGCCAAATTCCTCTCATCCCAGCTTGTGTTAATACACATGTTAATTTTACATGCAAAACCACCAATTACCATTTCCTCGGCCGCGGAGGCCTCGGTCGCCGGGAGATTTTCCTGGCTCCCCGCTCAATATACTGCACAGTCCCGCAGGCCTGTCTCCAGTGGAATACACACAGTCCGAGAGCCGAAAATTTGCCGGGGTGTGGAGGCCTCGGTCGCCAACAGATTGCCATAGGCTCTGGCTGCAATATTTACCGTGTATTTTTTCCCTCCAGAGACACCACTACACCCTATATAACCCAAAATGGGCCTTGACGCGTGTACACGCGGAGCCCGAGCGCCGAGAGTTCTCCCGGCCGCGGAGGCCTCGGTCGCCGGGAGAATTTCAACGGCCCCTGCTCGAAATTTTTCTAAGTCCAGAATGCCTGCTTCTCCCAGCCTGTGTTAATACACATGTTAATTTAACATGTAAAATCACCAAGGACCATTTCCTCGGCCGCGGAGGCCTCGGTCACCGCCAGAATTTTCTGGCTGCCCGCTCCCCATGGGTAGACGCGCTGCCCAAGCGCCGAGAGTTCTCCCGGCCGCGGAGGCCTCGGTCGCCGGGAGAATTTCTCCGGCCCCTGCTCGAAATTTTTCAAAGTCCAGAATGCCTGCTTCTCCCAGCATGTGTTAATACACATGTTAATTTAACATGTAATATTACCAATGACCTTTTCCTCGGCCGCGGAGGCCTCGGTCGCCGCCAGAATTTTCTGGCTGCCCGCTCCCCATGGGTAGACGCGGAGCCCGAGCGCCGAGAGTTCTCCCGGCCGCGGAGGCCTCGGTCGCCGGGAGAATTTCTCCGGCCCCTGCTCGAAATTTTTCAAAGTCCAGAATGCCTAGTTCTCCCAGCCTGTGTTAATACACATGTTAATTTAACATGTAAAATTACCAAGGATTATTATCCCGGCCGCAGAGGCCTCGGTCGCCGCCAGAAATTTCTGGCTCCCCGCTCAATGTATTGCAGAGTCCCGCAGGCTTGCTTCTCCAAGCCTGTGTTAATACACATGTTAATTTAACATGTAAAATTACAGAGGATTATTTCCCCGGCCGCGGAGGCCTCGGTCGCCGCCAGAATTTTCTGGCTGCCCGCTCAATGTATTGCAGAGTCCCGCAGGCTTGCTTCTCCAAGCCTGTGTTAATACACATGTTAATTTAACATGCAAAATCACCAATGACAAATTCCTCGGCCGCGGAGGCCTCGATCGCCGGGAAAATGTTCTGGCTCCCTGCTCGAATTTTTTTTCTAAGTCCCGATTCGCTATTACAGGCTGGCGCACGGAGTCCGAGGGGCGTAAATATGCCGGGTAGTGGTGCCTTCCGTCGCCGAGACATTTTACAATTGCCTGGGAGCAGTATTTAACATGTTAATTTTTTCCCCTCGTGACACCACTACCCCCTATATAACGCAAAATGGGCCTTGCCAAGGGGGCGCGCAACGCCCGAGCGCGGGCGTTTTTCCCGGCCGCCGAGACCTCCATCGCCGGGAGAATGTCTTCAGCTATTTGCTAGATTTCCCGATTCGCCCCGCACGACAAACAACCACGAACGAGGTGGTTTTCGAGAGTTCTCCCGGCCGCGGAGGCCTCGGTCGCAGGGAGAATTTCCCTGGCCCCTGCTCGAAATTTTTCTAAGTCCAGAATGCCTGCATCTCCCAGCCTGTGTTAAAACACATGTTAATTTAACATGTAAAATTACCAATGACCATTTCCTCGGCCGCAGAGGCCTCGGTCGCAGCCAGAATTTTCTGGCTCCCTGCTCAATATATTGCAGAGTCCCGCATGCTTGCTTCTCCAAGCCTGTGTTAATACACATGTTAATTTAACATGTAAAATTACCGAGGATTATTTCCCCGGCCGCGGAGGCCTCGGTCGCCGCCAGAAATTTCTGGCTCCCCGCTCAATATATTGCAGCGACCCGCAGGCTTGCTTCTCCCAGCCTGTGTTAATACACATGTTAATTTAACATGTAAAATCACCAAGGACCATTTCCTCGGCCGCGGAGGCCTCGGTCGCCGCCAGAATTTTCTGGCTGCCCGCTCCCCATGTGTAGACGCGGAGCCCGAGCGCCGAGAGTTCTCCCGGCCGCGGAGGCCTCGTAGCCGGGAGAATTTCTCGGGCCCCTGCTCGAAATTTTTCTAAGTCCAGAATGCCTGCTTCTCCCAGCCTGTGTTAATACACATGTTAATTTAACATGTAATTTTACCAATGACCTTTTCCTCGGCCGCGGAGGCCTCGGTCGCCGCCAGAATTTTCTGGCTCCCGGCTCAATATATTACAGAGTCCCGCAGGCCTGTCTCCAGTGGAATACACACAGTCCGAGAGCCGAAAATTTGCCGGGGTGTGGAGGCCTCGGTCGCCAACAGATTGCCATAGGCTCTGGCTGCAATATTTACCGTGTATTTTTTCCCTCCAGAGACACCACTACCCCCTATAAAACCCAAAATAGGCCTTGCGGTGGGTACACGCAGAGCCCGAGCGCCGAAGTTCTCCCGGCCGCGGAGGCCTCGGTCGCCGGGAGAATTTCTCCGGCCCCTGCTCGAAATTTTTCAAAGTCCAGAATGCCTGCTTCTCCCAGCCTGTGTTAATACACATGTTAATTTAACATGTTAAATTATCGAGGATTATTTCCCCGGCCGTGGAGGCCTCGGTCGCCGCCAGAATTTTCTGGCTCCCCGCTCAATATATTGCAGAGTCCCGCAGGCTTGCTTCTCCCAGCCTGTGTTAATACACATGTTAATTTAACATGTAAAATCACCGAGGACCATTTCCTCGGCCGCGGAGGCCTCGGTCGCCGCCAGAATTTTCTGGCTCACCTCTCAATGTATTGCAGAGTCCCGCAGGCTTGGTTCTCCAAGCCTGTGTTAATACACATGTTAATTTAACATGTAAAATTACCGAGGATTATTTCCCCGGCCGCGGAGGCCTCGGTCGCCGCCAGAATTTTCTGGCTCCCCGCTCAATGTATTGCAGAGTCCCGCAGGCTTGGTTCTCCAAGCCTGTGTTAATACACATGTTAATTTAACATGTAAAATTACCGAGGATTATTTCCCCGGCCACGGAGGCCTCGGTCGCCGACAGAATTGTCTGGCTCCCTGCTCGAATTTTTTCTAAGTCCCGATTCGCTATTACAGGCTGGCGCACGGAGTCAGAGGGGCGGGAATTCGCCGGGTAGTGGTGCCTTCCGTCGCCGAGACATTTTTCTATTGCCTGGAAGCTGTATTTAACATGTTAATTTTTTCCCCCTCGGGACACCACTACCCCCTATATAACCCAACATGGGCCTTGCCGCGGGTACACGCGGAGCCCGAGCGCCGAGTGTTCTCCCGGCCGCGGAGGCCTCGGTCGCCGGGAGAATTTCTCCGGCCCCTGCTCGAAATTTTTCAAAGTCCAGAATGCCTGCTTCTCCCAGCCTGTGTTAATACACATGTTAATTTAACATGTTAAATTACCGAGGATTATTTCCCCGGCCGTGGAGGCCTCGGTCGCCGCCAGAATTTTCTGGCTCCCCGCTCAATATATTGCAGAGTCCCGCAGGCTTGCTTTTCCCAGCCTGTGTTAATACACATGTTAATTTAACATGTAAAATTACCAATGACCATTTCCTCGGCCGCAGAGGCCTCGGTCGCCGCCAGAATTTTCTGGCTCCCCGCTCAATGTATTGCAGAGTCCCGCAGGCATGCTTCTCCAAGCCTGTGTTAATACACATGTTAATTTAACATGTTAAATTACCGAGGATTATTTCCCCGGCCGTGGAGGCCTCGGTCGCCGCCAGAATTTTCTGGCTCCCCGCTCAATATATTGCAGAGTCCCGCAGGCTTGCTTTTCCCAGCCTGTGTTAATACACATGTTAATTTAACATGTAAAATCACCAAGGACCATTTCCTCGGCCGCGGAGGCCTCGGTCGCCGCCAGAATTTTCTGGCTTCCCGCTCCCCATGGGTAGACGCGGAGCCCGAGCGCCGAGAGTTCTCCCGGCCGCGGAGGCCTCGGTCGCCGGGAGAATTTCTCCGGCCCCTGCTCGAAATTTTTCAAAGTCTAGAATGCCTAGTTCTCCCAGCCTGTGTTAATACACATGTTAATTTAACATGTAAAATTACCAAGGATTATTATCCCGGCCGCAGAGGCCTCGGTCGCCGCCAGAAATTTCTGGCTCCCCCGCTCAATGTATTGCAGCGTCCCGCAGGCTTGCTTCTCCAAGCCTGTGTTAATACACATGTTAATTTAACATGTAAAATTACAGAGGATTATTTCCCCGGCCGCGGAGGCCTCGGTCGCCGCCAGAATTTTCTGGCTGCCCGCTCAATGTATTGCAGAGTCCCGCAGGCTTGCTTCTCCAAGCCTGTGTTAATACACATGTTAATTTAACATGCAAAATCACCAATGACAAATTCCTCGGCCGCGGAGGCCTCGATCGCCGGGAAAATGTTCTGGCTCCCTGCTCGAATTTTTTTTCTAAGTCCCGATTCGCTATTACAGGCTGGCGCACGGAGTCCGAGGGGCGTAAATATGCCGGGTAGTGGTGCCTTCCGTCGCCGAGACATTTTACAATTGCCTGGGAGCAGTATTTAACATGTTAATTTTTTCCCCTCGGGACACCACTACCCCCTATATAACCCAAAATGGGCCTTGCCAAGGGGGCGCGCAACGCCCGAGCGCGGGCGTTTTTCCCGGCCGCCGAGGCCTCCATCGCCGGGAGAATGTCTTCAGCTATTTGCTAGATTTCCCGATTCGCCCCGCACGGCAAACAACCACGAACGAGGTGGTTTTCGAGAGTTCTCCCGGCCGCGGAGGCCTCGGTCGCCGGGAGAATTTCTCGGGCCCCTGCTCGAAATTTTTCTAAGTCCAGAATGCCTGCATCTCCCAGCCTGTGTTAAAACACATGTTAATTTAACATGTAAAATTACCAATGACCATTTCCTCGGCCGCAGAGGCCTCGGTCGCAGCCAGAATTTTCTGGCTCCCTGCTCAATATATTGCAGAGTCCCGCATGCTTGCTTCTCCCAGCCTGTGTTAATACACATGGTTATTTAACATGTAAAATTACCGAGGATTATTTCCCTGGCCGCAGAGGCCGCGGTCGCCGCCAGAATTTTCTGGCTCCCCGCTCAATGTATTGCAGAGTCCCGCAGGCTTGCTTCTCCAAGCCTGTGTTAATACACATGTTAATTTAACATGTAAAATTACCGAGGATTATTTCCCCGGCCGCGGAGGCCTCGGTCGCCGCCAGAATTTTCTGGCTCCCCGCTCAATATATTGCAGCGACCCGCAGGCTTGCTTCTCCCAGCCTGTGTTAATACACATGTTAATTTAACATGTAAAATTACCGAGGATTATTTCCCCGGCCGCGGAGGCTTCGGTCGCCGCCAGAATTTTCTGGCTCCCGGCTCAATATATTACAGAGTCCCGCAGGCCTGTCTCCAGTGGAATACACACAGTCCGAGAGCCGAAAATTTGCCGGGGTGTGGAGGCCTCGGTCGCCAACAGATTGCCATAGGCTCTGGCTGCAATATTTACCGTGTATTTTTTCCCTCCAGAGACACCACTACCCCCTATATAACCCAAAATGGGCCTTGCGGCGTGTACACGCGGAGCCCGAGCGCCGAAGTTCTCCCGGCCGCGGAGGCCTCGGTCGCCGGGAGAATTTCTCCGGCCCCTGCTCGAAATTTTTCAAAGTCCAGAATGCCTGCTTCTCCCAGCCTGTGTTAATACACATGTTAATTTAACATGTAAAATTACCGAGGATTATTTCCCCGGCCGCGGAGGCCTCGGTCGCCGCCAGAATTTTCTGGCTCCCCGCTCAATGTATTGCAGAGTCCCGCAGGCTTGCTTCTCCCAGCCTGTGTTAATACACATGTTAATTTAACATGTAAAATCATTGAGGACCATTTCCTCGGCCGCGGAGGCCTCGGTCGCCGCCAGAATTTTCTGGCTCCCCGCTCAATGTATTGCAGAGTCCCGCAGGCTTGCTTCTCCCAGCCTGTGTTAATACACATGTTAATTTAACATGTAAAATCAACAAGGACCATTTCCTCGGCCGCGGAGGCCTCGGTCGCCGCCAGAATTTTCTGGCTGCCCGCTCCCCATTGGTAGACGCGGAGCCCGAGCGCCGAGAGTTCTCCCGGCCGCGGAGGCCTCGGTCGCCGGGAGAATTTCTCCGGCCCCTGCTCGAAATTTTTCAAAGTCCAGAATGCCTGCTTCTCCCAGCATGTGTTAATACACATGTTAATTTAACATGTAATATTACCAATGACCTTTTCCTCGTCCGCGGAGGCCTCGGTCGCCGCCAGAATTTTCTGGCTGCCCGCTCCCCATGGGTAGACGCGCTGCCCGAGCGCCGAGATTTCTCCCGGCCGCGGAGGCCTCTGTCGCCGGGAGAATTTCTCTGGCCCCTGCTCGAAATTTTTCAAAGTCCAGAATGCCTAGTTCTCCCAGCCTGTGTTAATACACATGTTAATTTAACATGTAAAATTACCAAGGATTATTATCCCGGCCGCAGAGGCCTCGGTCGCCGCCAGAAATTTCTGGCTCCCCGCTCAATGTATTGCAGAGACCCGCAGGCTTGCTTCTCCAAGCCTGTGTTAATACACATGTTAATTTAACATGTAAAATTACCGAGGATTATTTCCCCGGCCGCGGAGGCCTCGATCGCCGCCAGAAATTTCTGGCTCCCCGCTCAATATATTGCAGCGACCCGCAGGCTTGCTTCTCCCAGCCTGTGTTAATACACATGTTAATTTAACATGTAAAATCACCAAGGACCATTTCCTCGGCCGCGGAGGCCTCGGTCGCCGCCAGAATTTTCTGGCTGCCCGCTCCCCATGTGTAGACGCGGAGCCCGAGCGCCGAGAGTTCTCCCGGCCGCGGAGGCCTCGGTCGCCGCCAGAATTTTCTGGCTCCCCGCTCAATGTATTGCAGAGTCCCGCAGGCTTGCTTCTCCAAGCCTGTGTTAATACACATGTTAATTTAACATGCAAAATCACCAATGACAATTTCCTCGGCCGCGGAGGCCTCCATCGCCGGGAGAATTTTCTGGCTCTCTGCTCGAATTTTTTCTAAGTCCCGATTCGCTATTACAGGCTGGCGCACGGAGTCCGAGGGGCGGAAATATGCCGGGTAGTGGTGCCTTCCGTCGCCGAGACATTTTACAATTGCCTGGGAGCAGTATTTAACATGTTAATTTTTTCCCCCTCGGGACACCACTACCCCCCTATATAACCCAAAATGGGCCATGCAATGGGTGCCCACAACGCCCGAGCGCGGGCATTTTTCCCGGGCGCCGAGGCCTCGATCGCCGGGAGAATGTCTCCAGCTATTTGCATGATGTCCCGATTCGCCCCACAAGGCGAACAACCACGAACGAGGTGGTTTTCGTTCGTGGTTGTTTTCGTTCGTGGTTGTTTACTGTTCGTGGTTGTTTTCATTCGTGGTTGTTGTGCGTTCGTGGTTGTTGTCGTTCGGGGTTGTTTTCCGTTCGTGGTTGTTGTCGTTCGTGGTTGTTGTCGTTCGTGGTTGTTGTCGTTCGTGGTTGTTTTCCGTTCGTGGTTGTTTTACGTTCGTGGTTGTTTTCGAGGCAATTGGTACTTTGAAAATTTCAATCGGTTAGCTAGAAAAAATTCTCCCGGCGGTGATTGCCTTGATCGCCGGGAGAATTTTCTGGCTCCCCGATAAAATTTTTTCCAAGTCCCGATTCGCTCTTACTAGCTGGCGCACGGAGTCCGAGGGGCGGGAATTCGCCGGGTAGTGGTGTGTTCCGTCGCCGAGACATTTTCCTATTGCCTGGAAGCAGTATTTAACATGTTAATTTTTTCCCCCTCGGGACACCACTACCCCCTATATAACACAAAATGGGCCTTGCCGCGGGTACACCCGGAGCCCGAGCGCCGAGAGTTCTCCCGGCCGCAGAGGCCTCGGTCGCCGGGAGATTTTCTCCGGCCCCTGCTCGAAATTTTCCAAAGTCCAGAATGCCTGCTTCTCCCAGCCTGTGTTAATACACATGTTAATTTAACATGTAAAATCACCAAGGACCATTTCCTCGGCCGCGGAGGCCTCGGTCGCCGCCAGAATTTTCTGGCTGCCCGCTCCCCAAGGGTAGACGCGGAGCCCGAGCGCCGAGAGTTCTCCCGGCCGCGGAGGCCTCGGTCGCCGGGAGAATTTCTCCGGCCCCTGCTCGAAATTTTTCAAAGTCCAGAATGCCTGCTTCTCCCAGCATGTGTTAATACACATGTTAATTTAACATGTAATATTACCAATGACCTTTTCCTCGGCCGCGGAGGCCTCGGTCGCCGCCAGAATTTTCTGGCTGCC
This sequence comes from Bacillus rossius redtenbacheri, assembly GCF_032445375.1. Lineage (NCBI taxonomy): Eukaryota > Metazoa > Arthropoda > Insecta > Phasmatodea > Bacillidae > Bacillus > Bacillus rossius. The sequence goes on from NW_026962903.1 coordinate 24,474, forward strand.
CGCTCCCCATGGGTAGACGCGGAGCCCGAGCGCCGAGAGTTCTCCCGGCCCGCGGAGGCCTCGGTCGCCGGGAGAATTTCTCCGGCCCCTGCTCGAAATTTTTCAAAGTCCAGAATGCCTAGTTCTCCCAGCCTGTGTTAATACACATGTTAATTTAACATGTAAAATTACCAAGGATTATTATCCCGGCCGCAGAGGCCTCGGTCGCCGCCAGAAATTTCTGGCTCCCCGCTCAATGTATTGCAGAGTCCCGCAGGCTTGCTTCTCCAAGCCTGTGTTAATACACATGTTAATTTAACATGTAAAATTACAGAGGATTATTTCCCCGGCCGCGGAGGCCACGGTCGCCGCCAGAATTTTCTGGCTGCCCGCTCAATGTATTGCAGAGTCCCGCAGGCTTGCTTCTCCAAGCCTGTGTTAATACACATGTTAATTTAACATGCAAAATCACCAATGACAAATTCCTCGGCCGCGGAGGCCTCGATCGCCGGGAAAATGTTCTGGCTCCCTGCTCGAATTTTTTTTCTAAGTCCCGATTCGCTATTACAGGCTGGCGCACGGAGTCCGAGGGGCGTAAATATGCCGGGTAGTGGTGCCTTCCGTCGCCGAGACATTTTACAATTGCCTGGGAGCAGTATTTAACATGTTAATTTTTTCCCCTCGGGACACCACTACCCCCTATATAACCCAAAATGGGCCTTGCCAAGGGGGCGCGCAACGCCCGAGCGCGGGCGTTTTTCCCGGCCGCCGAGGCCTCCATCGCCGGGAGAATGTCTTCAGCTATTTGCTAGATTTCCCGATTCGCCCCGCACGGCAAACAACCACGAACGAGGTGGTTTTCGAGAGTTCTCCCGGCCGCAGAGGCCTCGGTCGCCGGGAGAATTTCTCGGGCCCCTGCTCGAAATTTTTCTAAGTCCAGAATGCCTGCATCTCCCAGCCTGTGTTAAAACACATGTTAATTTAACATGTAAAATTACCAATGACCATTTCCTCGGCCGCAGAGGCCTCGGTCGCAGCCAGAATTTTCTGGCTCCCTGCTCAATATATTGCAGAGTCCCGCATGCTTGCTTCTCCCAGCCTGTGTTAATACACATGGTTATTTAACATGTAAAATTACCGAGGATTATTTCCCTGGCCGCAGAGGCCGCGGTCGCCGCCAGAATTTTCTGGCTCCCCGCTCAATGTATTGCAGAGTCCCGCAGGCTTGCTTCTCCAAGCCTGTGTTAATACACATGTTAATTTAACATGTAAAATTACCGAGGATTATTTCCCCGGCCGCGGAGGCCTCGGTCGCCGCCAGAATTTTCTGGCTCCCCGCTCAATATATTGCAGCGACCCGCAGGCTTGCTTCTCCCAGCCTGTGTTAATACACATGTTAATTTAACATGTAAAATTACCGAGGATTATTTCCCCGGCCGCGGAGGCCTCGGTCGCCGCCAGAATTTTCTGGCTCCCGGCTCAATATATTACAGAGTCCCGCAGGCCTGTCTCCAGTGGAATACACACAGTCCGAGAGCCGAAAATTTGCCGGCGTGTGGAGGCCTCGGTCGCCAACAGATTGCCATAGGCTCTGGCTGCAATATTTACCGTGTATTTTTTCCCTCCAGAGACACCACTACCCCCTATATAACCCAAAATGGGCCTTGCGGCGGGTACACGCGGAGCCCGAGCGCCGAAGTTCTCCCGGCCGCGGAGGCCTCGGTCGCCGGGAGAATTTCTCCGGCCCCTGCTCGAAATTTTTCAAAGTCCAGAATGCCTGCTTCTCCCAGCCTGTGTTAATACACATGTTAATTTAACATGTAAAATTACCGAGGATTATTTCCCCGGCCGCGGAGGCCTCGGTCGCCGCCAGAATTTTCTGGCT
>NW_026962904.1:0-17500 GCF_032445375.1 Bacillus rossius redtenbacheri
AAACAAGCCTGCGGGACTCTGCAATATATTGAGCGGGGAGCCAGAAAATTCTGGCGGCGACCGAGGCCTCGCGGCCGGGATAATAATCCTTTGGTAATTTTACATGTTAAATTAACATGTGTATTAACACATGCTGGGAGAAGCAGGCATTCTGGACTTTGAAAAATTTCGAGCAGGGGCCGGAGAAATTCTCCCGGCGACCGAGGCCTCCGCGGCCGGGAGAACTCTCGGCGCTCGGGCTCCGCGTCTACCCATGGGGAGCGGGCAGCCAGAAAATTCTGGCGGCGACCGAGGCCTCCGCGGCCGAGGAAAAGGTCATTGGTAATATTACATGTTAAATTAACATGTGTATTAACACATGCTGGGAGAAGCAGGCATTTCTGGACTTTGAAAAATTTCGAGCAGGGGCCGCAGGAAATTCTCCCGGCGACCGAGGCCTCCGCGGCCGGGAGAACTCTCGGCGCTCGGGCTCCGCGTCTACCCATGGGGAGCGGGCAGCCAGAAAATTCTGGCGGCGACCGAGGCCTCCGCGGCCGAGGAAATGGTCCTTGGTGATTTTACATGTTAAATTAACATGTGTATTAACACAGGCTGGGAGATGCAGGCATTCTGGTCTTAGAAAAATTTCGAACAGGGGCCGGAGAAATTCTCCCGGCGGCCGAGGCCTCCGCGGCCGGAAGAACTCTCGAAAACCACCTCGTTCGTGGTTGTTTGCCGTGCGGGGCGAATCGGGAAATCTAGCAAATAGCTGAAGACATTCTCCCGGCGATGGAGGCCTCGGCGGCCGGGAAAAACGCCCGCGCTCGGGCGTTTGCGCGCCCCCCTTGGCAAGGCCCATTTTGGGTTATATAGGGGGTAGTGGTGTCCCGAGGGGAAAAAATTAACATGTTAAATACTGCTCCCCAGGCAATTGTAAAATGTCTCGGCGACGGAAGGCACCACTACCCGGCATATTTACGCCCCTCGGACTCCGTGCGCCAGCCTGTAATAGCGAATCGGGACTTAGAAAAAAAAATTCGAGCAGGGAGCCAGAACATTTTCCCGGCGATCGAGGCCTCCGCGGCCGAGGAATTTGTCATTGGTGATTTTGCATGTTACACATTAACATGTGTATTAACACAGGCTTGGAGAAGCAAGCCTGCGGGACTCTGCAATACATTGAGCGGGCAGCCAGAAAATTCTGGCGGCGACCGAGGCCTCCGCGGCCGGGGGAAATAATCCTCTGTAATTTTACATGTTAAATTAACATGTGTATTAACACAGGCTTGGAGAAGCAAGCCTGCGGGACTCTGCAATACATTGAGCGGGGGAGCCAGAAATTTCTGGCGGCGACCGAGGCCTCTGCGGCCGGGATAATAATCCTTGTTAATTTTACATGTTAAATTAACATGTGTATTAACACAGGCTGGGAGAACTAGGCATTCTGGACTTTGAAAAATTTCGAGCAGGGGCCGGAGAAATTCTCCCGGCGACCGAGGCCTCCGCGGCCGGGAGAACTCTCGGCGCTCGGGCTCCGCGTCTACCCATGGGGAGCGGGCAGCCAGAAAATTCTGGCGGCGACCGAGGCCTCCGCGGCCGAGGAAAAGGTCATTGGTAATATTACATGTTAAATTAACATGTGTATTAACACATGCTGGGAGAAGCAGGCATTCTGGACTTTGAAAAATTTCGAGCAGGGGCCGGACGGAGAAATTCTCCCGGCGACCGAGGCCTCCGCGGCCGGGAGAACTCTCGGCGCTCGGGCTCCGCGTCTACCCATGGGGAGCGGGCAGCCAGAAAATTCTGGCGGCGACCGAGGCCTCCGCGGCCGAGGAAATGGTCCTTGGTAATTTTACATGTTAAATTAACATGTGTATTAACACAGGCTGGGAGAAGCAGGCATTCTGGACTTTGGAAAATTTCGAGCAGGGGCCGGAGAAATTCTCCCGGCGACCGAGGCCTCTGCGGCCGGGAGAACTCTCGGCGCTCGGGCTCCGGGTGTACCCGCGGCAAGGCCCATTTTGTGTTATATAGGGGGTAGTGGTGTCCCGAGGGGGAAAAAATTAACATGTTAAATACTGCTTCCAGGCAATAGGAAAATGTCTCGGCGACGGAACGCACCACTACCCGGCGAATTCCCGCCCCTCGGACTCCGTGCGCCAGCTTGTAAGAGCGAATCGGGACTTGGAAAAAATTTTATCGGGGAGCCAGAAAATTCTCCCGGCGATCAAGGCAATCACCGCCGGGAGAATTTTTTCTAGCTAACCGATTGAAATTTTCAAAGTACCAATTGCCTCGAAAACAACCACGAACGTAAAACAACCACGAACGGAAAACAACCACGAACGACAACAACCACGAACGACAACAACCACGAACGACAACAACCACGAACGGAAAACAACCCCGAACGACAACAACCACGAACGCACAACAACCACGAATGAAAACAACCACGAACGGTAAACAACCACGAACGAAAACAACCACGAACGAAAACCACCTCGTTCGTGGTTGTTCGCCTTGTGGGGCGAATCGGGACATCATGCAAATAGCTGGAGACATTCTCCCGGCGATCGAGGCCTCGGCGCCCGGGAAAAATGCCCGCGCTCGGGCGTTGTGGGCACCCATTGCATGGCCCATTTTGGGTTATATAGGGGGTAGTGGTGTCCCGAGGGGGAAAAAATTAACATGTTAAATACTGCTCCCAGGCAATTGTAAAATGTCTCGGCGACGGAAGGCACCACTACCCGGCATATTTCCGCCCCTCGGACTCCGTGCGCCAGCCTGTAATAGCGAATCGGGACTTAGAAAAAATTCGAGCAGAGAGCCAGAAAATTCTCCCGGCGATGGAGGCCTCCGCGGCCGAGGAAATTGTCATTGGTGATTTTGCATGTTAAATTAACATGTGTATTAACACAGGCTTGGAGAAGCAAGCCTGCGGGACTCTGCAATACATTGAGCGGGGAGCCAGAAAATTCTGGCGGCGACCGAGGCCTCCGCGGCCGGGAGAACTCTCGGCGCTCGGGCTCCGCGTCTACACATGGGGAGCGGGCAGCCAGAAAATTCTGGCGGCGACCGAGGCCTCCGCGGCCGAGGAAATGGTCCTTGGTGATTTTACATGTTAAATTAACATGTGTATTAACACAGGCTGGGAGAAGCAAGCCTGCGGGTCGCTGCAATATATTGAGCGGGGAGCCAGAAATTTCTGGCGGCGACCGAGGCCTCCGCGGCCGGGGAAATAATCCTCGGTAATTTTACATGTTAAATTAACATGTGTATTAACACAGGCTTGGAGAAGCAAGCCTGCGGGACTCTGCAATACATTGAGCGGGGAGCCAGAAATTTCTGGCGGCGACCGAGGCCTCTGCGGCCGGGATAATAATCCTTGGTAATTTTACATGTTAAATTAACATGTGTATTAACACAGGCTGGGAGAACTAGGCATTCTGGACTTTGAAAAATTTCGAGCAGGGGCCGGAGAAATTCTCCCGGCGACCGAGGCCTCCGCGGCCGGGAGAACTCTCGGCGCTCGGGCAGCGCGTCTACCCATGGGGAGCGGGCAGCCAGAAAATTCTGGCGGCGACCGAGGCCTCCGCGGCCGAGGAAAAGGTCATTGGTAATATTACATGTTAAATTAACATGTGTATTAACACATGCTGGGAGAAGCAGGCATTCTGGACTTTGAAAAATTTCGAGCAGGGGCCGGAGAAATTCTCCCGGCGACCGAGGCCTCCGCGGCCGGGAGAACTCTCGGCGCTCGGGCTCCGCGTCTACCAATGGGGAGCGGGCAGCCAGAAAATTCTGGCGGCGACCGAGGCCTCCGCGGCCGAGGAAATGGTCCTTGTTGATTTTACATGTTAAATTAACATGTGTATTAACACAGGCTGGGAGAAGCAAGCCTGCGGGACTCTGCAATACATTGAGCGGGGAGCCAGAAAATTCTGGCGGCGACCGAGGCCTCCGCGGCCGAGGAAATGGTCCTCAATGATTTTACATGTTAAATTATCATGTGTATTAACACAGGCTGGGAGAAGCAAGCCTGCGGGACTCTGCAATACATTGAGCGGGGAGCCAGAAAATTCTGGCGGCGACCGAGGCCTCCGCGGCCGGGGAAATAATCCTCGGTAATTTTACATGTTAAATTAACATGTGTATTAACACAGGCTGGGAGAAGCAGGCATTCTGGACTTTGAAAAATTTCGAGCAGGGGCCGGAGAAATTCTCCCGGCGACCGAGGCCTCCGCGGCCGGGAGAACTTCGGCGCTCGGGCTCCGCGTGTACCCGCCGCAAGGCCCATTTTGGGTTATATAGGGGGTAGTGGTGTCTCTGGAGGGAAAAAATACACGGTAAATATTGCAGCCAGAGCCTATGGCAATCTGTTGGCGACCGAGGCCTCCACACGCCGGCAAATTTTCGGCTCTCGGACTGTGTGTATTCCACTGGAGACAGGCCTGCGGGACTCTGTAATATATTGAGCCGGGAGCCAGAAAATTCTGGCGGCGACCGAGGCCTCCGCGGCCGGGGAAATAATCCTCGGTAATTTTACATGTTAAATTAACATGTGTATTAACACAGGCTGGGAGAAGCAAGCCTGCGGGTCGCTGCAATATATTGAGCGGGGAGCCAGAAAATTCTGGCGGCGACCGAGGCCTCCGCGGCCGGGGAAATAATCCTCGGTAATTTTACATGTTAAATTAACATGTGTATTAACACAGGCTTGGAGAAGCAAGCCTGCGGGACTCTGCAATACATTGAGCGGGGAGCCAGAAAATTCTGGCGGCGACCGCGGCCTCTGCGGCCAGGGAAATAATCCTCGGTAATTTTACATGTTAAATAACCATGTGTATTAACACAGGCTGGGAGAAGCAAGCATGCGGGACTCTGCAATATATTGAGCAGGGAGCCAGAAAATTCTGGCTGCGACCGAGGCCTCTGCGGCCGAGGAAATGGTCATTGGTAATTTTACATGTTAAATTAACATGTGTTTTAACACAGGCTGGGAGATGCAGGCATTCTGGACTTAGAAAAATTTCGAGCAGGGGCCCGAGAAATTCTCCCGGCGACCGAGGCCTCTGCGGCCGGGAGAACTCTCGAAAACCACCTCGTTCGTGGTTGTTTGCCGTGCGGGGCGAATCGGGAAATCTAGCAAATAGCTGAAGACATTCTCCCGGCGATGGAGGCCTCGGCGGCCGGGAAAAACGCCCGCGCTCGGGCGTTGCGCGCCCCCTTGGCAAGGCCCATTTTGGGTTATATAGGGGGTAGTGGTGTCCCGAGGGGAAAAAATTAACATGTTAAATACTGCTCCCAGGCAATTGTAAAATGTCTCGGCGACGGAAGGCACCACTACCCGGCATATTTACGCCCCTCGGACTCCGTGCGCCAGCCTGTAATAGCGAATCGGGACTTAGAAAAAAAATTCGAGCAGGGAGCCAGAACATTTTCCCGGCGATCGAGGCCTCCGCGGCCGAGGAATTTGTCATTGGTGATTTTGCATGTTAAATTAACATGTGTATTAACACAGGCTTGGAGAAGCAAGCCTGCGGGACTCTGCAATACATTGAGCGGGCAGCCAGAAAATTCTGGCGGCGACCGTGGCCTCCGCGGCCGGGGAAATAATCCTCTGTAATTTTACATGTTAAATTAACATGTGTATTAACACAGGCTTGGAGAAGCAAGCCTGCGGGACTCTGCAATACATTGAGCGGGGAGCCAGAAATTTCTGGCGGCGACCGAGGCCTCTGCGGCCGGGATAATAATCCTTGGTAATTTTACATGTTAAATTAACATGTGTATTAACACAGGCTGGGAGAACTAGGCATTCTGGACTTTGAAAAATTTCGAGCAGGGGCCGGAGAAATTCTCCCGGCGACCGAGGCCTCCGCGGCCGGGAGAACTCTCGGCGCTCGGGCTCCGCGTCTACCCATGGGGAGCGGGCAGCCAGAAAATTCTGGCGGCGACCGAGGCCTCCGCGGCCGAGGAAAAGGTCATTGGTAATATTACATGTTAAATTAACATGTGTATTAACACATGCTGGGAGAAGCAGGCATTCTGGACTTTGAAAAATTTCGAGCAGGGGCCGGAGAAATTCTCCCGGCGACCGAGGCCTCCGCGGCCGGGAGAACTCTCGGCGCTCGGGCTCCGCGTCTACCCTTGGGGAGCGGGCAGCCAGAAAATTCTGGCGGCGACCGAGGCCTCCGCGGCCGAGGAAATGGTCCTTGGTGATTTTACATGTTAAATTAACATGTGTATTAACACAGGCTGGGAGAAGCAGGCATTCTGGACTTTGGAAAATTTCGAGCAGGGGCCGGAGAAAATCTCCCGGCGACCGAGGCCTCTGCGGCCGGGAGAACTCTCGGCGCTCGGGCTCCGGGTGTACCCGCGGCAAGGCCCATTTTGTGTTATATAGGGGGTAGTGGTGTCCCGAGGGGGAAAAAATTAACATGTTAAATACTGCTTCCAGGCAATAGGAAAATGTCTCGGCGACGGAACACACCACTACCCGGCGAATTCCCGCCCCTCGGACTCCGTGCGCCAGCTAGTAAGAGCGAATCGGGACTTGGAAAAAATTTTATCGGGGAGCCAGAAAATTCTCCCGGCGATCAAGGCAATCACCGCCGGGAGAATTTTTTCTAGCTAACCGATTGAAATTTTCAAAGTACCAATTGCCTCGAAAACAACCACGAACGTAAAACAACCACGAACGGAAAACAACCACGAACGACAACAACCACGAACGACAACAACCACGAACGACAACAACCACGAACGGAAAACAACCCCGAACGACAACAACCACGAACGCACAACAACCACGAATGAAAACAACCACGAACAGTAAACAACCACGAACGAAAACAACCACGAACGAAAACCACCTCGTTCGTGGTTGTTCGCCTTGTGGGGCGAATCGGGACATCATGCAAATAGCTGGAGACATTCTCCCGGCGATCGAGGCCTCGGCGCCCGGGAAAAATGCCCGCGCTCGGGCGTTGTGGGCACCCATTGCATGGCCCATTTTGGGTTATATAGGGGGTAGTGGTGTCCCGAGGGGGAAAAAATTAACATGTTAAATACTGCTCCCAGGCAATTGTAAAATGTCTCGGCGACGGAAGGCACCACTACCCGGCATATTTCCGCCCCTCGGACTCCGTGCGCCAGCCTGTAATAGCGAATCGGGACTTAGAAAAAATTCGAGCAGAGAGCCAGAAAATTCTCCCGGCGATGGAGGCCTCCGCGGCCGAGGAAATTGTCATTGGTGATTTTGCATGTTAAATTAACATGTGTATTAACACAGGCTTGGAGAAGCAAGCCTGCGGGACTCTGCAATACATTGAGCGGGGAGCCAGAAAATTCTGGCGGCGACCGAGGCCTCCGCGGCCGGGAGAACTCTCGGCGCTCGGGCTCCGCGTCTACACATGGGGAGCGGGCAGCCAGAAAATTCTGGCGGCGACCGAGGCCTCCGCGGCCGAGGAAATGGTCCTTGGTGATTTTACATGTTAAATTAACATGTGTATTAACACAGGCTGGGAGAAGCAAGCCTGCGGGTCGCTGCAATATATTGAGCGGGGAGCCAGAAATTTCTGGCGGCGATCGAGGCCTCCGCGGCCGGGGAAATAATCCTCGGTAATTTTACATGTTAAATTAACATGTGTATTAACACAGGCTTGGAGAAGCAAGCCTGCGGGTCTCTGCAATACATTGAGCGGGGAGCCAGAAATTTCTGGCGGCGACCGAGGCCTCTGCGGCCGGGATAATAATCCTTGGTAATTTTACATGTTAAATTAACATGTGTATTAACACAGGCTGGGAGAACTAGGCATTCTGGACTTTGAAAAATTTCGAGCAGGGGCCAGAGAAATTCTCCCGGCGACAGAGGCCTCCGCGGCCGGGAGAAATCTCGGCGCTCGGGCAGCGCGTCTACCCATGGGGAGCGGGCAGCCAGAAAATTCTGGCGGCGACCGAGGCCTCCGCGGACGAGGAAAAGGTCATTGGTAATATTACATGTTAAATTAACATGTGTATTAACACATGCTGGGAGAAGCAGGCATTCTGGACTTTGAAAAATTTCGAGCAGGGGCCGGAGAAATTCTCCCGGCGACCGAGGCCTCCGCGGCCGGGAGAACTCTCGGCGCTCGGGCTCCGCGTCTACCAATGGGGAGCGGGCAGCCAGAAAATTCTGGCGGCGACCGAGGCCTCCGCGGCCGAGGAAATGGTCCTTGTTGATTTTACATGTTAAATTAACATGTGTATTAACACAGGCTGGGAGAAGCAAGCCTGCGGGACTCTGCAATACATTGAGCGGGGAGCCAGAAAATTCTGGCGGCGACCGAGGCCTCCGCGGCCGAGGAAATGGTCCTCAATGATTTTACATGTTAAATTAACATGTGTATTAACACAGGCTGGGAGAAGCAAGCCTGCGGGACTCTGCAATACATTGAGCGGGGAGCCAGAAAATTCTGGCGGCGACCGAGGCCTCCGCGGCCGGGGAAATAATCCTCGGTAATTTTACATGTTAAATTAACATGTGTATTAACACAGGCTGGGAGAAGCAGGCATTCTGGACTTTGAAAAATTTCGAGCAGGGGCCGGAGAAATTCTCCCGGCGACCGAGGCCTCCGCGGCCGGGAGAACTTCGGCGCTCGGGCTCCGCGTGTACACGCCGCAAGGCCCATTTTGGGTTATATAGGGGGTAGTGGTGTCTCTGGAGGGAAAAAATACACGGTAAATATTGCAGCCAGAGCCTATGGCAATCTGTTGGCGACCGAGGCCTCCACACCCCGGCAAATTTTCGGCTCTCGGACTGTGTGTATTCCACTGGAGACAGGCCTGCGGGACTCTGTAATATATTGAGCCGGGAGCCAGAAAATTCTGGCGGCGACCGAAGCCTCCGCGGCCGGGGAAATAATCCTCGGTAATTTTACATGTTAAATTAACATGTGTATTAACACAGGCTGGGAGAAGCAAGCCTGCGGGTCGCTGCAATATATTGAGCGGGGAGCCAGAAAATTCTGGCGGCGACCGAGGCCTCCGCGGCCGGGGAAATAATCCTCGGTAATTTTACATGTTAAATTAACATGTGTATTAACACAGGCTTGGAGAAGCAAGCCTGCGGGACTCTGCAATACATTGAGCGGGGAGCCAGAAAATTCTGGCGGCGACCGCGGCCTCTGCGGCCAGGGAAATAATCCTCGGTAATTTTACATGTTAAATAACCATGTGTATTAACACAGGCTGGGAGAAGCAAGCATGCGGGACTCTGCAATATATTGAGCAGGGAGCCAGAAAATTCTGGCTGCGACCGAGGCCTCTGCGGCCGAGGAAATGGTCATTGGTAATTTTACATGTTAAATTAACATGTGTTTTAACACAGGCTGGGAGATGCAGGCATTCTGGACTTAGAAAAATTTCGAGCAGGGGCCCGAGAAATTCTCCCGGCGACCGAGGCCTCCGCGGCCGGGAGAACTCTCGAAAACCACCTCGTTCGTGGTTGTTTGCCGTGCGGGGCGAATCGGGAAATCTAGCAAATAGCTGAAGACATTCTCCCGGCGATGGAGGCCTCGGCGGCCGGGAAAAACGCCCGCGCTCGGGCGTTGCGCGCCCCCTTGGCAAGGCCCATTTTGGGTTATATAGGGGGTAGTGGTGTCCCGAGGGGAAAAAATTAACATGTTAAATACTGCTCCCAGGCAATTGTAAAATGTCTCGGCGACGGAAGGCACCACTACCCGGCATATTTACGCCCCTCGGACTCCGTGCGCCAGCCTGTAATAGCGAATCGGGACTTAGAAAAAAAAATTCGAGCAGGGAGCCAGAACATTTTCCCGGCGATCGAGGCCTCCGCGGCCGAGGAATTTGTCATTGGTGATTTTGCATGTTAAATTAACATGTGTATTAACACAGGCTTGGAGAAGCAAGCCTGCGGGACTCTGCAATACATTGAGCGGGCAGCCAGAAAATTCTGGCGGCGACCGAGGCCTCCGCGGCCGGGGAAATAATCCTCTGTAATTTTACATGTTAAATTAACATGTGTATTAACACAGGCTTGGAGAAGCAAGCCTGCGGGACGCTGCAATACATTGAGCGGGGAGCCAGAAATTTCTGGCGGCGACCGAGGCCTCTGCGGCCGGGATAATAATCCTTGGTAATTTTACATGTTAAATTAACATGTGTATTAACACAGGCTGGGAGAACTAGGCATTCTAGACTTTGAAAAATTTCGAGCAGGGGCCGGAGAAATTCTCCCGGCGACCGAGGCCTCCGCGGCCGGGAGAACTCTCGGCGCTCGGGCTCCGCGTCTACCCATGGGGAGCGGGAAGCCAGAAAATTCTGGCGGCGACCGAGGCCTCCGCGGCCGAGGAAATGGTCCTTGGTGATTTTACATGTTAAATTAACATGTGTATTAACACAGGCTGGGAAAAGCAAGCCTGCGGGACTCTGCAATATATTGAGCGGGGAGCCAGAAAATTCTGGCGGCGACCGAGGCCTCCACGGCCGGGGAAATAATCCTCGGTAATTTAACATGTTAAATTAACATGTGTATTAACACAGGCTTGGAGAAGCATGCCTGCGGGACTCTGCAATACATTGAGCGGGGAGCCAGAAAATTCTGGCGGCGACCGAGGCCTCTGCGGCCGAGGAAATGGTCATTGGTAATTTTACATGTTAAATTAACATGTGTATTAACACAGGCTGGGAAAAGCAAGCCTGCGGGACTCTGCAATATATTGAGCGGGGAGCCAGAAAATTCTGGCGGCGACCGAGGCCTCCACGGCCGGGGAAATAATCCTCGGTAATTTAACATGTTAAATTAACATGTGTATTAACACAGGCTGGGAGAAGCAGGCATTCTGGACTTTGAAAAATTTCGAGCAGGGGCCGGAGAAATTCTCCCGGCGACCGAGGCCTCCGCGGCCGGGAGAACACTCGGCGCTCGGGCTCCGCGTGTACCCGCGGCAAGGCCCATGTTGGGTTATATAGGGGGTAGTGGTGTCCCGAGGGGGAAAAAATTAACATGTTAAATACAGCTTCCAGGCAATAGAAAAATGTCTCGGCGACGGAAGGCACCACTACCCGGCGAATTCCCGCCCCTCTGACTCCGTGCGCCAGCCTGTAATAGCGAATCGGGACTTAGAAAAAATTCGAGCAGGGAGCCAGACAATTCTGTCGGCGACCGAGGCCTCCGTGGCCGGGGAAATAATCCTCGGTAATTTTACATGTTAAATTAACATGTGTATTAACACAGGCTTGGAGAACCAAGCCTGCGGGACTCTGCAATACATTGAGCGGGGAGCCAGAAAATTCTGGCGGCGACCGAGGCCTCCGCGGCCGGGGAAATAATCCTCGGTAATTTTACATGTTAAATTAACATGTGTATTAACACAGGCTTGGAGAACCAAGCCTGCGGGACTCTGCAATACATTGAGAGGTGAGCCAGAAAATTCTGGCGGCGACCGAGGCCTCCGCGGCCGAGGAAATGGTCCTCGGTGATTTTACATGTTAAATTAACATGTGTATTAACACAGGCTGGGAGAAGCAAGCCTGCGGGACTCTGCAATATATTGAGCGGGGAGCCAGAAAATTCTGGCGGCGACCGAGGCCATCCACGGCCGGGGAAATAATCCTCGATAATTTAACATGTTAAATTAACATGTGTATTAACACAGGCTGGGAGAAGCAGGCATTCTGGACTTTGAAAAATTTCGAGCAGGGGCCGGAGAAATTCTCCCGGCGACCGAGGCCTCCGCGGCCGGGAGAACTTCGGCGCTCGGGCTCTGCGTGTACCCACCGCAAGGCCTATTTTGGGTTTTAAGGGGGTAGTGGTGTCTCTGGAGGGAAAAAATACACGGTAAATATTGCAGCCAGAGCCTATGGCAATCTGTTGGCGACCGAGGCCTCCACACCCCGGCAAATTTTCGGCTCTCGGACTGTGTGTATTCCACTGGAGACAGGCCTGCGGGACTCTGTAATATATTGAGCCGGGAGCCAGAAAATTCTGGCGGCGACCGAGGCCTCCGCGGCCGAGGAAAAGGTCATTGGTAAAATTACATGTTAAATTAACATGTGTATTAACACAGGCTGGGAGAAGCAGGCATTCTGGACTTAGAACAAAATTTCGAGCAGGGGCCCGAGAAATTCTCCCGGCTACGAGGCCTCCGCGGCCGGGAGAACTCTCGGCGCTCGGGCTCCGCGTCTACACATGGGGAGCGGGCAGCCAGAAAATTCTGGCGGCGACCGAGGCCTCCGCGGCCGAGGAAATGGTCCTTGGTGATTTTACATGTTAAATTAACATGTGTATTAACACAGGCTGGGAGAAGCAAGCCTGCGGGTCGCTGCAATATATTGAGCGGGGAGCCAGAAATTTCTGGCGGCGACCGAGGCCTCCGCGGCCGGGGAAATAATCCTCGGTAATTTTACATGTTAAATTAACATGTGTATTAACACAGGCTTGGAGAAGCAAGCATGCGGGACTCTGCAATATATTGAGCAGGGAGCCAGAAAATTCTGGCTGCGACCGAGGCCTCTGCGGCCGAGGAAATGGTCATTGGTAATTTTACATGTTAAATTAACATGTGTTTTAACACAGGCTGGGAGATGCAGGCATTCTGGACTTAGAAAAATTTCGAGCAGGGGCCAGGGAAATTCTCCCTGCGACCGAGGCCTCCGCGGCCGGGAGAACTCTCGAAAACCACCTCGTTCGTGGTTGTTTGTCGTGCGGGGCGAATCGGGAAATCTAGCAAATAGCTGAAGACATTCTCCCGGCGATGGAGGTCTCGGCGGCCGGGAAAAACGCCCGCGCTCGGGCGTTGCGCGCCCCCTTGGCAAGGCCCATTTTGCGTTATATAGGGGGTAGTGGTGTCACGAGGGGAAAAAATTAACATGTTAAATACTGCTCCCAGGCAATTGTAAAATGTCTCGGCGACGGAAGGCACCACTACCCGGCATATTTACGCCCCTCGGACTCCGTGCGCCAGCCTGTAATAGCGAATCGGGACTTAGAAAAAAAATTCGAGCAGGGAGCCAGAACATTTTCCCGGCGATCGAGGCCTCCGCGGCCGAGGAATTTGTCATTGGTGATTTTGCATGTTAAATTAACATGTGTATTAACACAGGCTTGGAGAAGCAAGCCTGCGGGACTCTGCAATACATTGAGCGGGCAGCCAGAAAATTCTGGCGGCGACCGAGGCCTCCGCGGCCGGGGAAATAATCCTCTGTAATTTTACATGTTAAATTAACATGTGTATTAACACAGGCTTGGAGAAGCAAGCCTGCGGGACTCTGCAATACATTGAGCGGGGAGCCAGAAATTTCTGGCGGCGACCGAGGCCTCTGCGGCCGGGATAATAATCCTTGGTAATTTTACATGTTAAATTAACATGTGTATTAACACAGGCTGGGAGAACTAGGCATTCTGGACTTTGAAAAATTTCGAGCAGGGGCCGGAGAAATTCTCCCGGCGACCGAGGCCTCCGCGGCCGGGAGAACTCTCGGCGCTCGGGCTCCGCGTCTACCCATGGGGAGCGGGCAGCCAGAAAATTCTGGCGGCGACCGAGGCCTCCGCGGCCGAGGAAAAGGTCATTGGTAATATTACATGTTAAATTAACATGTGTATTAACACATGCTGGGAGAAGCAGGCATTCTGGACTTTGAAAAATTTCGAGCAGGGGCCGGAGAAATTCTCCCGGCGACCGAGGCCTCCGCGGCCGGGAGAACTCTCGGCGCTTGGGCAGCGCGTCTACCCATGGGGAGCGGGCAGCCAGAAAATTCTGGCGGTGACCGAGGCCTCCGCGGCCGAGGAAATGGTCCTTGGTGATTTTACATGTTAAATTAACATGTGTATTAACACAGGCTGGGAGAAGCAGGCATTCTGGACTTAGAAAAATTTCGAGCAGGGGCCGTTGAAATTCTCCCGGCGACCGAGGCCTCCGCGGCCGGGAGAACTCTCGGCGCTCGGGCTCCGCGTGTACACGCGTCAAGGCCCATTTTGGGTTATATAGGGTGTAGTGGTGTCTCTGGAGGGAAAAAATACACGGTAAATATTGCAGCCAGAGCCTATGGCAATCTGTTGGCGACCGAGGCCTCCACACCCCGGCAAATTTTCGGCTCTCGGACTGTGTGTATTCCACTGGAGACAGGCCTGCGGGACTGTGCAGTATATTGAGCGGGGAGCCAGGAAAATCTCCCGGCGACCGAGGCCTCCGCGGCCGAGGAAATGGTAATTGGTGGTTTTGCATGTAAAATTAACATGTGTATTAACACAAGCTGGGATGAGAGGAATTTGGCGGCGACCGAGGCCTCCTCACCCCGGCAAAATATCAGCTACCGGGCTCTGCATATTCCTACAGAAGCAGGCCTGCAGGACTCTGCAATATATTGAGCGGGAACCAGAAAATTCTGGCGGCGACCGAGGCCTCCGCGGCCGAGGAAAATTGTCATTGGTGGTTTGCATGTAAAATTAACATGTGTATTAACACAAGCTGTGACCAGAGGAATTTGGCGGCGACCGGGGCCTCCACACCCCGGCAAAATATCAGCTACCGGGCTCTGCTTATTCACATTCAAGCAGGCATTAGGGACTCTGAAAAGTTTCGGGCGGGGAGCCAGAAAATTCTCCCGGCCACAGAGCCCTCCCTCCCGAGAGTCTGTGTAAATGCCTGTTATACAGGCCCCATGAATTCCAGCCTTATAGGTTATTTTAAGTCTCCGTTCGTGGTTGTTCGTAAACAACTGCGATTCGGGATTTTGACCTATTTCCTATGATCATGTTCCCGGAAGTTAGCCAGCCTCTTTCAGTCAAAATCTCATATTTTGGGTACCTTTGTGAACCCATCGATAGGCCCATTTTGGGTATATTAGGGGGACATGCAATCGGGAAAAATTGGAATTATTTGCAATATGGAAAGAATATGTACATAAATGAAAAGGGAGTCCCCCCGAGTTTTCTCGCCCTATATATATTGCAAAAATATCCAATTAATTATTGTGGAACCTGTAGCACCTTTCTATGAAGCAGAATTAACATTACAGAACGGTTTGAATGCTACCACCTCAGTTTCTCTACAATGCATTGGATTTCAAAGAGGTGAATTACTGTGGATGGTACTGTTGTATGGCTAACAAATCGTCTGGGAAACAATGCAGAATTAAATTAAGAAGGTTGTATGTTTTCTGTTACATGGTGGAGGTGCCCTCTAGTACACAGTAAAATGTTTTGTGGACTGCAGCTCCTTGAGGAATTAATTCAGTATGGGTCTTGTAGTGGTCTGAAAGTGGATGATGAAAAAGAATGTATAATGGTATTCAGAGCACCTCGCGGTGAAGCGGACATGCTACCTCAAAATGCTTGATTGATTCATGCCCAGTTCCCCCAAGAAGCGGTACATTGAAAAAATTGATTTACTTTGTGGATGATACTAGCAAATACTATCCGCTGGGGGAAGTAAGCAGAAATTTGGTGGTCGTATGTTTGTTACATGGTAGAGGTGCTTTCTAGTACACAATGAAATGCTTGGTGTACCGCTGCTCCTTGAAGAATTAATTCCATATGGGTCTAGCCGTGGTCTTAACTGTGAACACGAAGAACTATCTAAAGTGGCCTATCTGTCTGAACTGCAATACACAAGCTGCGAGCCAATGCTATACCTTTCTCAGGTAACGAGCTCTTGTGCGGCGATTCGATTGGATGCGAAATGGTGGGGAACGCGTGTCCGGTCGTCTTAACCAAGTAATGGTTCCCCTCTGTTAACAATGAAATGTTTGATGGATCGCAGCTCCCTGAGAGACAAGTTTCAAAGGGGTTAGTCGCGGTCTTCAATCCTGGCCAAGGTGCAGTCACCATCTATAAGAGATACCTGCTTTACTGAAGGGTAGCAAGAGTTCCCTTGCCCGCATGTTGCTCCGTGGGGGTATATCAGTATAAAGGTAGAAGAAGCCATGATCGGAGCTTCGGTGGATGAGATTGGCGGAGAAGACATGTTCTTGTCTATCTGGTAGATCAGGGGGGTGGCAGCTGATCCGGAGAAAGCAAGCGGACTCCCGATGTTCCGTCGACTCCCAATGTACACTTGAAACATGCACATTTGGGTGGCGAGGGGGCGTTGTGGCCATCCGAAAACATGTCTTCATCTCTCTTATTGGTGGACCGCTGCTCCTTGAAGAATTAATTCCATATGGGTCTAGTCTTGGTGATAACTGTGAACACTAAGAACTATCTAAAGTGGCCTATCTGTCTGAACTGCAATACACTAGCTGCGAGCCAATGCTATACCTTTCTTAGGTAACGAGCTCTTGTGCGGCAATTCGATTGGATGCGAAATGGTGGGGAACGCGTGTCCTATCGTCTTAACCAAGTAATGGTTCCCCTCTGTTAACAATGAAATGTTTGATGGATCGCAGCTCCCTGAGAGACAAGTTTCAAAGGGGTTAGTCGCGGTCTTCAATCCTGGCCAAGGTGCAGTCACCATCTATAAGAGATACCTGCTTTACTGAAGGGTAGCAAGAGTTCCCTTGCCCGCATGTTGCTCCGTGGGGGTATATCAGTATAAAGGTAGAAGAAGCCATGATCGGAGCTTCGGTGGATGAGATTGGTGGAGAAGACATGTTCTTGTCTATCTGGTAGATCAGGGGGGTGGCAGCTGATCCGGAGAAAGCAAGCGGACTCCCGATGTTCCGTCGACTCCCAATGTACACTTAAAACATGCACATTTGGGTGGCGAGGGGGCGTTGTGGCCATCCGAAAACATGTCTTCATCTCTCTTATTGGTGGACCGCTGCTCCTTGAAGAATTAAATCCATATGGGTCTAGTCTTGGTGATAACTGTGAACACTAAGAACTATCTAAAGTGGCCTATCTGTCTGAACTGCAATACACTAGCTGCGAGCCAATGCTATACCTTTCTCAGGTAACGAGCTCTTGTGCGGCAATTCGATTGGATGCGAAATGGTGGGGAACGCGTGTCCTATCGTCTTAACCAAGTAATGGTTCCCCTCTGTTAACAATGAAATGTTTGATGGATCGCAGCTCCCTGAGAGACAAGTTTCAAAGGGGTTAGTCGCGGTCTTCAGCCCTGGCCAAAGGTGTTTAGAAATGAATACTTTTCGGACCAGTGGGCAAATTAGTTCACAGCGAGCCCACGGGCCAACGGTCTGCTCCCGCAGTGGGCCGCGCCCGAATGTGGGCACCGATCATATAATTTGAAATCCACTCGCCAAGTACCATGCGAGTTTCTAAGAGCGCGATATATTCGCCAGTGAAAGCCTTGGAAGTTTGGCCTCGCCTACTCCCTAGGAAAATTAATTAGAGATGGAAGGAAAGACTTTGCAATTGCAAAGCGGGTGTCGATATTGGGAAGTCGCCCCCGTACTTGTTGATACAGAAGGAAAAAAAAATGTACATCATAAGATTCGGACCCGGTGCTCTGCGGACCCGGGAGGTTCCTCCGAACGAAAAAAAAAGCTGCTAGCAGCTCCCTGGTTGATCCTGCCAGTAGTCATATGCTTGTCTCAAAGATTAAGCCATGCATGT
>NW_026962905.1:0-26258 GCF_032445375.1 Bacillus rossius redtenbacheri
CTTCTCTTCTTTTACAATGGCATTTTGGCGGTTGGCGCCGGACTGCTTATATTTGCTGCGCTCTCCGGCAGGCTGTGGCTCACGGTTTTGATTCTGGTTGTTTTCGTATTGATCGGTGTAATTAACACGATAGATTGGAAATCTTTAACGAATTATCGGCACGGCTTTCATGTACGTTCAGGTTATCCGGTCAGAACTTCACTGTTGACAACACCATCGGAGAGAGAGGATGAGCTAAATGATGATGATCTAAACGACCCCGACTTCATAAATGACGACAGTGATTCATCGGTTAGTGGCGAATCGACGGCTAGCCGAGTATCTGTAACCTCAGCTAATTCAAAGAATAAGAGTCCGAGTATTTCTAAAGAGAATCAAGGCTCTTCGACCAAAACGCGCAATCCGACAGGAAAATGAGCGGCGGTTGTTTGAGTAGGAAGAGAGTAATACTACTGACGATGGCAAAAATAGGCAATTTCTTGTCCGATGGAAAAAAAAATGAAAGTACGACGCATTCTTCAGAAGCACTTGCCGCCGAGGGTACATAGGATAGAAGAACTGAAAACGGTTGCTGAGATAGTGATGGACAAACTAAACGTACCGTGGATACTGACGGGAACAATTATTTCTCTTGTGACAACATCCTCTCAAAGCGCATTCGAATTATCGAAATGTCGTTGCCATTAGCTTATACCGATGAATAGCACGTTGTCTGATTTCGTTTACCGATGAATAGCACGTTGTCTGATTTCGTTTCGGAGTGCGCTCCGACCATTTACACGACCATCGTACCTTTCGCTCATCGCCGTATTAGAGGCCTTGGCGATGTTTAGAACTTACATAAAAAAAATTGTAGGCCGGCGGTCGGCTTCAATCTCCGAAATATGATTATTTTTTTTCTACTCGGGTACGAACGCCAAATTCATGAATTTGCGATTCTATATCATGTACGAACGCAAATTCATGAATTTGCAATCTGGTAACGTGCACGAACGCAAATTCATGAATTTACGATTGTGCACGATGTACGAACGCAAATTCATGAATTTGCGATCAGGTAACGTGCACGAACGCAAATTCATGAATTTACGATTGTGCACGATGTACGAACGCAAATTCAATGAATTTGCGATCAGGTAACGTGCACGAACGCAAATTCATGAATTTGCGATCTAGGTAACGTGCACGAACGCAAATTCATGAATTTGCGATTGTGCACGATGTACGAACGCAAATTCATGAATTTGCGATTCTACATGATGTACGAACGCAAATTCATGAATTTGCAATCAGGTAAGATGGTCGCATACTTACATAAAAAATAGCCGACGGTCGGTTTCAATCTATTATTTTTTTTTCTTTCCCCAAAGATTTTACCCACGAGACAATGTTAATCTCCCCTATATTGTAAATAAAATACAACGAGGAGCAATAGAACCAAGAATATTCCGAATATGCGCGTAATTAATGAAATTCGCATTACCACAAATAGTACAATCAATATAACTGCGGGGGATGACAAACATCGTGGGATAAAACGCAATTTGTAATAGAAATACCGGCAAATAATCCAGCCTTCTTAACTTGGGTCGGGGGATTGCGCCTGGTGTCCGTGGAGGTGTCGCCGCTACCGGCCCCCCCCGCCAGCATCCCCCACCGTCTGTTACCAGTTGAGCTCGCGATTGTTCCCTCGCTCGTAATGCGTTCAGCAACTGTACATATTCGTCGGTAGCGCCATCCGCAGTTGTTGTTGTTGCTGTTGTTGCTGCTGCTGCTGTGGTTGGTGGTGAGTGCTGTTACTGCTGCTGATGTTGGTGCTCTTTGCGACTCCATTCTGCACAGCTTTTAAGATTTCAAAACCAATCGTGAATGAAAAAAAATAAGTGTTTTACCGAGTTAATTTCCTAGGTAAAGATTCCAAATGATGCGCGAAACAAATCAGACGCTGGCTTCTCGCCATCTCTACGTATTTTGGGAATGAGCTCCTGTATGGCCACCTCCTTTGAGTAACCCAATTTAATTAGTACTTTGTAGAATTTGATCCTATTTGCTACGCACACCAAACTCTGCCTACTAGCTATCAACCACGCGCTCTCTTGCAAATTTCATGGATTCAGGTACATTTGATCTTAGAAAAGATATCCAATCTGCTAGTTTAAAGTCATAATCAAAAAGGGGAGTTTTGTACATATTTCAAAGCGCATTCCTTGCACCACCCAAAAAGTCCTTGGCGTGCCAATAGACTCTATTTCTGCGCCTCTGTTCCGCCACGATGTCCGGACGTCCGTCCGGGGCCAGTTTCATTCGAAAAATGCAAGCGTACACCCGAGGAAGCCATCGTAATAGAAGACGATTGGCTTAATATTCCCGAATACGAGGAGGGTATAGTCGCTTGGGTGTTCGTTGGGAGCGATTCACCGCCTTTCACTATCCCGAGCCATGTCAAGCTTTGGATAAAGACCAATAGATTCTTTTCTGCAGACGGATTTAGGCTCGGAGTGAGGACCATATACGAATCGCTAAATAAAGAAGCTATTCTCGTTGTTTACGACTTTGATCGATCGTTTGATTTACTTGAGAAAAAAAAACTGTTCCAGAACGGAAGCGCATGTTACAATGTTCAAGTCATTTACTATTTTAATCTTGGACACTTTACCGCACTCGAATGATTGATTAATACACCTAAACTCGTTTTTATATAGTCGATTCTGAGATGACTTATAAAATCGTTGTCGAAGCAAGAACACATCCATTCTTGCGAGCACGGCATCGCAATTAGCCTATATTGTGGGTGGAATTTCTCTATTTTATGAACTACACCATCGCAATGCTCTTCCCACACATCCATCATTCTTGTGCGACGGGGCGTGATTGTTTGTAAAGCGAAGTGCCTGAGACCGGGTTTTGGTGTAGGGATGTGCACGGGATCTGTAACTATCAAGAACGAGAGTGGTCTGTACATACTTGGCATGTCCACTGGCAAAATGAGTTTGATGGGGCAACGCGAAACGCATCTTTTTATGACGCAGGAAACTCGGCCATTTTGGATAACCGCTTTCACGTGAATGCTTCTGTAACACATTTCTAAGCACACTACACCCTCTGTAAACCCCATCGTACATTACTCTTCCGAATCCAAACTTGACATTAAATTTGCGGTGGAAACGATTTATTTTTGCGGATACTGATGGAAATGGTCCATTTTTATCTTATTACTTTCTTCTTTCTCATGCGAAAAGCATCGATAATAACTGAACGTCGCGAACGCCAGAATACACCAGCCTTCAACCCGCCCCTCGGTGGCTGCACGAAGGTATCGTAGTCGAAATCGAAGTTGTCCGTTGGTAATCATCAATGAGGGCGCTGTATGTGAGAGCTACTACACCCAGGG
Source organism: Bacillus rossius redtenbacheri (assembly GCF_032445375.1). Lineage (NCBI taxonomy): Eukaryota > Metazoa > Arthropoda > Insecta > Phasmatodea > Bacillidae > Bacillus > Bacillus rossius. Next base: position 3,392 of record NW_026962905.1, read on the forward strand.
AGTCGTTTAATGCGCGTAGTACGTGTGCTGAATGTTTGGGGGCCACGACCATCACTCGGCTCATTGCCGCGAGTCATAGTATAACATCAAATTTGTATGGAAATGAGTTTTGAATAAACCATTTTGTAGTGGCATGGGTCCACAACACCGAGTAGTCAAAATATTTCGATACTGCGTGTAGTATTCCGGGTATCTCCTTAAATAGAATTTGCCCCTTTTCGTTCACCAGGGTATCATCATAATCCCAAACCACTACTGAGGACGCACGAGGACTTCGAAATCTTCGATTGAATGATGGTTTTTTAAACCTTTCTACGAAAATGTTCGGGATCATCTATCCTTATGGAATCGACAGTTTGATCAGATAGTTCCTGTGGTACAGATGTACCGATCCCTATTGAAATTGAGTAATGCGACCAAAAGGAAACGAGCACCCAAATCTTCCAAGTTTTTGATATCTCTTACACTCTAGGCCCAACGCTTTCACTGCTACAATTACGGTTGTAACCCAATTGGGTGGAGTTTGTGGAGCGGGTGACGTACAAGCAGGTTCCTCTAGCCATGTCCCCTTTCGTTTTGGTTGGGATTTTTGACATGTGTAATAGTTACTGTATTGGACTTGTTATTACGCATTAATGTCATTGAATAAAGCGCAAGTCTATGCATCAAAATTATCACAGATGGCAAGCACAGCGCCGCGAACCGATACAGCTCTCAGACCATTCTCATTCGACATAAAGTTCGATCCCTTTCCCAGTAACATTGTAATTACCAATCCCTACCAATGCACGGAAACCGATTTGAAACCATGCAAACTTGACGACGCATTATCTTGCGCCGGTTGTCAAAATCTGATTGCTCGGTGCACGCATTTTGAAACAGATGCTAAAATTGTCGTAGACGGTGAAGTGGTGGGCACTGTTCCAAAAAACGATACACTCAACGACGGGTATTGTTTGGCGACTACAAGCGTCGTGGACTCGTGCAACCCGTTCCACGGCGACCTCGCCATAGCGAAGGCCAACAAAGAAAACGGAATTGAGCCAATTAATTTGCATCTGTAAGAATCCAGGAGCTATAGGAAATACGACTCTTCTGGGAAACTGCTCCACGCCGTTCGTGTGCGACGGTAAAGTTGAAGATATAAATGTGCCGCTTTCTCAGATCAAATGCGTTTGCGGAAGCGGTAGGGTGGCGGCCACCGCCGAGGTATCCCAACTTCCAATCTGCCAGAGAGATTCCGTACAAACTCACGATTATACAAAATCACCAATATCCCTCTGATGATTTCGTGGACATTGACAGGTTCAATGCCGACGTGCGGGCCAACGTGAGCGCTTTCCAAATTGCGGAATCCATGCACCACATGTCTAATTTCTGGTAAGAGAGTTGACGGAGAATTGGTGGCACGTTCGGATGGGGGATATCAATGCCGATGTACTTCGCCGTCTTGCTTACCCATTCGACGATCGCCTGATGCCCGACTTTTTACGCGGTGACATCGGCCCCGATGCCGTAATAAATCTCAAATGGAAAGTAATCAAGATGTTACCTCACATGAGTTCGTCCGATTGGCGAGAATTAACTGCAGTTATACTAAAGACCGACAATGCCGAATTGTTCGAAACGATGGGGTTGACAGAAGACGCTTACGAAATGAATTTGACCAAAAATCAAACAATGTGGCCTAGAATGTATTCAAATGATTTTCACGTCCGATATACCAGCGGTGTGTGGTGTGAAGGTGCCACGTTCACTTACAACTGTTATGTTTCTCCAAACCTCGATCACGACTTGCCTATGACGAACGGATATTCGGTTCCCAACTTTTGGATCAATCGATTGCTCGGCAATTACAAATTAAGATATCTCGAATATGGTTATTGGTGGGTTGCCATCGGGTCAGGTAATGTAAATTGGAATCACGCCAGAGACGTTCGTAACGCAGTAACTTTGAATAATCTTGACGTCGACCCATTTGAATTTCACCCAAGGCTTTGGGATTCCAACGTCATAAATAACAATTTAAGATTCTTATACTCGGCATTCATTTTAATCAATTCTGATGGAGAGAATCCCACTTCTAGCCATTTAAACAACACCACAGTGTATGCGCAAAATGACAATGATTATACTAGTTGGAAAAGCGCTTCACTTAAGCTTAATCCTTAATAAACACACGAACGCGCGAAATGTAACATGTAAAATGCACGAAACGCATTTGCGATCAGGTAACATGTACGAACGCAAATTCACGAATTTGCGATTGCGCACGATGTACGAACGCAAATTCATGAATTTGCGATTGTGCACGATGTACGAACGCAAATTCATGAATTTGCGATCAGGTAACATGTACGAACGCAAATTCACGAATTTGCGATTGTGCACGATGTACGAACGCAAATTCATGAATTTGCCGATCAGGTAACATGTACGAACGCAAATTCACGAATTTGCGATTTTACATGATGTACGAACGCAAATTCACGAATTTGCGATTTTACATGATGTACGAACGCAAATTCACGAATTTGCGATTGTGCACGGTGCACGAACGCAAACTGCGCTCACCGCATTGCGTTGTGCTATACACAACTACCTTCCTCAAGAGCCGAAGATTAATGCGGTGGGAAAAGGAGATGATGAAGAAGGATCTGAAATGCATCCCGAAATCGTTCTGGTGTGGGCTGTGATTGTGGCAAATTTGCTGGTAATATTCTCTGTTTTAGTTCAAACGTACCAAACTCGAAGTAATTGGAGTGGAAACGCCATAAATAACGCTTCTTATTACTCTAGATTCGCGCCTTGTTATTTCGAAGTTTATGACAAAAGTATCGATGCCAAATGCGACCGTTTGATAAACGTTCGGCCGTTCGGTTGGTGGATATGGGCCAAGAGCGGCATGGTGATAGTTTTTAAACCAATCTACAGAGGCGTGTCCCGTAGGCTTTACACCAGCAGTCTTAGTGCCAAAGTCAAACCCCGGAAATAAGACGAATGCATTTCGAGGCAACCTGCGTTAATATGACTCTAACAGATATTTTAGATTCATACCGCGATGTTAAAGCTGTCAAGGTACAATATAACATAGAAGATCTACAATCTCAAACTGGTAAATTCACGATACTGGACGCGTTGAATTTTCTATTCCAACACTATATTACCCAAGATAGCGAATCGGACGTCGAAGAACTTCGACTTGATACAGATCCAAACCACGCAATACGCCTCGTGAACCAATGTGGAGCCGCCAACTCGAATCCGCTACTTGCACGAAATTTCCATAAAGCAATTGATTACGCACTACCACCGTCCGTACTGCGATCCTTGATAGCTTCTACGACAAAAGCTCTCCGAAAATAATGGAATCAAGTAATTGGTGTCTTACGGTCTACGACCCATCAGGCCCTCACCCTTGTCCAATATTCAGAAGCACATATCAGTCGGCTGGCGTTGACATCGGGGCATGCGTGACCATCAATTGTGGAAAGGACAGAGTTCATCTCGTACCGACCAACCTGAAAATAATAGGACTCGATAAAAATCAAGCTGCCATGATTTTTTCCCAAAAGTTCCGGTGTAGACGAATTCGATATTATAACCGGCGTTATAGATGCAGACTACGATGGTGCCATCTCAATACGGATACGAGCCTACAAAGACGTGACGATCAAAGCCGGAATCCCCATTGCCCAGATTGTCGTCCTCAACTACGATAACCCCTACGTGGGACTTTTGAAGAGAGGAAAGCGTGGATTGGGACAAGCAACAGCAAATGTTCTCGCTAGCGGAATACAATAATGTATAAAATATACCAACCCATCTATTTTATGAAGAACACACAAAGATGTGGCCGTGTGACAAATTTTTGTTTTGGGCCTTTACCTTCTATCTTTTGATTTCAACCTCCGTTACAATTACATCGATGGTGTTGCAAGATCAAGATTTTTGTTAGAATAATGGTAATTGTCAGCGGTGTGACCCATCAACTTGGGAACACTTATCCAGGTGGTAACAATGTGGCTCAAAAGAGACATCAACCTGTCACATCTTTATATTACGGGCTTGGTTATCGGATGTTGTCAACTTCTCTCTCTTCAAGTCTTTATTCTGGTAAATTCTCCTGATGGAGACACAATGACCAGCACCGTAATTTCCACAGCGTGTAGTCTTGCGTGCGCAGCATTGCTGTTATTGACGTTAACATGTCAAAGACGAAAGGGAAGAAAAGAAAAATGTCTCATTTTCGTGGAGGGAACGAGTGGTATAGGCAAGACGACGGTATCCGATGCCAGCATAGACTTCACCAGAATGTGTCAAATATTCCCCGCGTATAAAGACAAGGAATCCAGTACGGCGTTTGCCAGCGCATATACTCTAGATACGATGCTACTACTAATCGAATACGCCGTTAAATTAGGCAAAAGATCACATCATGTTGTTATGGACAGAAGTCCGCTGTCTCAAATCTTGTACGGGCTATTATTTTCTTGTGATGGGGGAAATGCGAGCCCCGGAAAATTCATGGCTGACTTCACCGAAAAATTCGATGTACTCGCACCTCGTCTGATAAAGGTCTACAAAAATATGATAAGCTCATTTCAATGAACTAGGATACGACTCTGTCCGCATCGTGTGGGCAATTGCTGCTGATGTTGAAAACACGGTGCGCGGTGTTAACCAAGCGCAACGGATTTGAAGTAGGTCTGAACTGCCGCAACTATGTAATTAATCAGAATTACGCTTTTAAGAAAATGGCACATCTCTTAGATAATGAGTTACTTCAATGCCACACGTTTATAACAAGACGTCAACTATTTAGACGCGAACTTTTAAGTGATATATTAAATGGTGATGTATTTTGAAGATCAAAGATGGATACAGTTTTTCTCTCAACTCGTGAGTTTGAAGATCAAAGATGGCTACAGTTTTCTCTAATTTTTGATATCAACTCGTGAGTAAATTCGCTTGTAGATTTTTTTTCTTGTACGTAGCGTGTGGATTTCCAACACGGTGCGCCGTCCGCAACCCAGGACAAAAAAACCCCTAGGATCAACATCGATGCATATACACGGGGTAATTGACTAGGTAAGGAACTTTTATACCAGAAGAATAATTGCATGACCACACCAGAGCCTCGATGTAATCTACAAAGTTCTCCGTTTGAATTATATTGAGGGGCGGTTCGTTGCGGCCACCGTATTCCCTGTGCGTTAAACGCTATTGTCGAAACTATGTCGTACAAAATTTGCACCACGTCAGAAAAGTACACTCTACCATCCTTGAGCGCATCGTCAGGTACTTCGGTCGATAGTTCCAACAGTCTAGTAACCATGCTCAACGTTAAAATGGGCGGAGTAAAATCAGAGCCCGCACAGAAGCAAATAATTCTAAACAGTACGGGTGCCGCGCGCGATTTGCTCCGCTAGCGATCCCAAGGATATGCATTCGTCTGTTTTCCATCTTTGCATGAAATAGCAATTCTTCAACCCGTAACCAGAAACAATGACATCTGGTATCATCACTAAAGATGATGTTTATTTCATCAACGCCACTGCTGTGTCTAGCCATTTCAACACACGCCATTTCCGCCTCACCTTCCAACAATTGCACCACTTGGGCAGAAGGTAGAAATTCGCTAATCAAACTCTTCACCCACTCGAGGGCGGATTTTGTATCCAAATCGAATCTATTCCTCTGATACGAAGTATGGTATTTCGCTCCGGGCCTTTGTCCGTCGAAATATAGCTTTACGTTCAGGATCTGGTTCTCTTTGAGTAGACCGAAAAGTTCACCTACTATGCTTTCTATCACGCACACCGCAGTTCGCGCAACAGCAAGAGGCTGGTATTCTCCCCCGTCCAATAGCCGATTCTTTCGATTTTGCCGCTGTAGAGTACAAGATTAACGTCGACCCAGAAGATTGATGCGGTTTACGTGTTCTGTCATCATCGCGACTTCTACAGGTACCGTGTATGAGTTTGGGATTCTCATTTGGCGTAGCGCCATTTTAAGGCTTTTTATACCCATGGAGGACTATTGTTGCTCTTGTGATTGTACCACTCTGCCGCCTTCCACCGTTCGTGGATTCATAGATTTAGCCACAAACGATTCTGTCAGACGTTGTCTTTTGACAGCATACATTCTGTATAGTGAATCGAGACACTTCTTCTCGCCATCGTGCGCAGGACTTGAAAAAGAAAAAATCGAGACACTTCTTCTCGCCATCGTGCGCAGGACTTGAAAAAGAAAAGGTTACTTTTATAGATCTTGGAAGCAAAATTCAATTCGTACGTAGTTTAAACGATACTGATATTTCGATTGGGCGTTTTGGAATCTTCCGATACGACGACGATGGTTCAGTTTCAAAATTTATTTTAAGTATCGACAGGGAATGCGCTTTTGAATTTTGCAACTTTGTGAAAAAGCACATCTGCGTGGATATTTTCGACTACGAGATCGACGAAGCGCGGAAGTACATCAGAGATCACTAAGTCATCATCGGCAGAATAATGTTCTCTCGGTCGTGAAGGCCGGTAGAAGAAGATCGGCGGAGAATCTCGTGTAACCGGGAGGCAAATTTTCATCATCGGAAAATGTTTTTATGGCCGTCAAAGTAAGCGGAGTTCCAAACGTGCCGCCGTTTGCTAGATGAAACAGAGGATTCGATTCTGTTGAATTTATGATTTTGAATTGTCGATCGTCCAAGTCCAGAGCCACGTAAGGTATAATTGTATCGTAATTGTTGGCGTTGGAATAAATCGATGGTGGAGCGTAAAAGAATAATGCCAAATAGAATAGCGGCAACTTATCCATGGGATAATCTACGTAACCACCACCGGCAACTTCGGATGTCAGCATTCTCAAATTAACGTTCCTCCACTTGCGCCGCAGACGTGCCCCCGTATCTCTCTCGAATCTCCTGTAAGCGGCACCTGCTCCACACGACTCGTCGTCCAGGGCAAGAGAATTATTGCTGAGTACAGATATCAATATCTGTGCAATACTGACTCTATTGTTGTAATTTGCAGCGGGTATTTGACTGGCAAATTCGGTAACTTGTCGTTCCAACGCGTCGGTATCGAGGCATAATCCAGAATCCGCTGTTACTTGGTTGGTGGACTGGCGCGTTCCCGTAGCGTCTATAAACTGGTATGGGAAGAACATGAGTCTGGTTATACTGCGTGTCATTACTTGTCTTCTAAGACGCTTCTCGCCCGAACTGGGCGATGAAACGAAATCGTCGATTACGCACATTCCAAAAATGAGATTGGCATGTCTTCCACACAGAATCCCGAAGGGTAGATCTTGACTACAGCCTCCTAACGGCCGAAAAATACAATTTTCTGCCATCGTGTCAAGTGACTACCATTTCTCAACGTGGCAAAAATTTTGCTAGGCTATCGTTTGTTCTTCCAGACCCCGAGTAGCGTCTTGGGTGGCTCGATATTTCATCCATTCGATTTTACTCCGGGCATCCATTTCTCTGAACGAATTCACTATCGAGATTAGGAGTTTGTTTCGGAGTGATAATTGCCAAAGCCTAGTGTTCGATGTAATTCCTGCAATGCCCCCCGGTAGTAATTTTACATCGCCCGCATATACGATTGTTACTACTTCGTCCTCTAATCTGAGATAATAGCGGAAAGGATTTTCATCGCCCACCAAATTTTTGACGTGTATCAATATCACGCCGACCAATCCGCGTATCCATTCTGGCCAACAAATTGGTGGACCCGCGCAGTACCAACTTGTAAAAACCATCGGGCAGGTTGAGGTGTTCATTTTCTCTTTTTGTTCTTATATTCTTTCGAAGATAATTGGGTGACTACACAAATAGCGATCGCACGTAAATCTCAAAAACTTTCGCGCGATGTCTAACCTGCATGAATTTGCCGCCACGAAGCGTCCATTTTCGGATGACGATGATGATGATAGTGGTAGCAACGAGCCACCCGCCCGCCTTGCAAAATTGGAAGAAGAATCAAACAAAATCCACTCTCTGAGTGAGTTATGTGTAATCCCCGCAGAACGCGATAATAAAATTAAATTGGATTTAAATGTCGAGAACGAATTTGTAGAATTGATGGGGGAGGATTTGAAAAAGTTTTCTGAAACGGGAACAAAATTGATGAAGGACCAATTATCGGAAGAAGAGAAAAACCTTTATTTCACGGGTATGTATCAAGGTTTAACGGAATGTTTGATGAAAAAAATACCGGGCGGTACGGAGACCACACGATTCAAATTTTGTGAATCTCTCTTGTTCTTGCTATCAGTGTTGGGGCTAGGCGCATTGAAGAGATTGAATGAGCTTTCCATTGCATTTTCTGGCGGCGTAAGTCTGAAAATGTCTTCGTTGGAAAAATTACGCCGCACTCTTTTGAGTAGAGATGGTGCGAATTCCAAACAAAATCCACCAGCCGCGTCTGCTCAAAATAGCATTTGCGGGGAATTGTGGCCTAACGTGGCGCCATTCTTCAACCTCGGTTCACACATCCCGAACGTGGCCTTCGCAGAGGATACTCGCATAGAAGAATTACGCTTTCGAGCGGGCGATAAAAATACTACTGATAAACCACAGGGAGATAAAGTTCACGTTACCTTCACGCATCCGATAATACTGAGAGTTAGCGAATTCAAAATGAACTATGGATTTGCGGGGCTTCGTCTTTCCGAAGATGATGTCAAAAAAATAAAATTCGCTCTCGTACCGCAATTGAAATTCAAAGGAGGATCGCCAGCAGCCCTAGAAATATCAGTCTGCAGGAATAAAGATGCTGTTCCTTATTCTGGTTATTCGCTGAATTCTTCGAAACTTGTAAATCCGACCTTCATGGTCGCTAGCGAAGGGACATTAACTTTAGATCAAAATGTAACCAGGATTAGACTTTACTGCAATAAAATTACCGGATTTCCACAGACCAATATAGGTTCTGTGGCGATTCCGCGCCTCGTATCATTCGGAACCCCCAACGATGGACGAACCTACGATCGAGCGATTGATGCAGAAGTTTAAGAACTTTCTATACATCTCCTAACGCTCGTGCACGTGAAGATGTGCCAAATGGATAGGATTGACAGTACCCCGACCATTATCGTGGCCACGACGACGAGGCCGCCTATCATTTTTTCTTTTTTGGCGGTAATAGTTGCGATGTAATTGTAGATACACGTAGCAATCAATATGATGAACGTTATTACGGCAATCACCAGAATGATGGTCGCGTGGTTAAGGGTCAATGTTGGCCCCAGGTTGACGCATGCCGGGGTCAAACGATTAAGAGCACGCGCGGGTTGCCATATTTCACAAAGAATATCAGCGTATAATTCTGCATACGCAAACATCCATGCTTTATCCTACGTTATTACCACGTTCGCCGCAACTTGGGGGCTTCGTGATGATCACCGGAATTATTCAGCAATTCACATAATTAGCATTTCGACTGACCGACAACATGTCGCAAAAGACATGTCCTGGTCCAATAGTATTTGCAAGAAAGTCATATTTTGCTCAAGCGCATTATTGAACGCCTTCAATACATCTTGCGGAGTGAGTGCACGGTGTGAATCGATGTAGGAAAAGCGAGATATTTGGTTCTCGTCGTGCTCGTTTACCACTTCGACGAAGTCGGGTCCTATACACAAAAAGTGTGGAAATAAATCGCAAGATCGAAGTTCACATTTGGACATTAGAAACCGCTTAATTTTTTCTTCATATAATCGGTACTGAGCACCTCAATAGCACAATCACCATGAGTATGAGAGTTTCGACTTGCGGTCAGATGTTGCCACAAACTACCCTCCTTTTCACCGCACACATCAGATCGTGTGCCGTAGGTACTCTGTCAGATGTGGATGGACTATTTCATCATCGTATACTTTTCGGGATACACCGCAAGTCCCTTTAGAACCCTCCGTCATAACCGCAAAAGACGATCGTGGCCACGTGATAGGTGCTGCCGAATTAATCTTAACAATCCCGCATCGTCGATAATGGACATGAATGTGGAAAGTCGGTGGGTCGATATCGTGGGACTCGTTGTGGACATTATCACGTATGGATCTATGCTTTCTGGCCAACATAAAATATTGTTTGCAGCTTGCAGATTCCAAACGGTTTTAGACACGTCGGCGTTTCTGGCCTGGCAGATAGCGTCACCCAACGTTCCCGTACCGAGGCTGGTCGTACTGTATTCCTTCTTGACTCGAAGTTGCTCAACCAAAATCAGACTGAAGCGACAGCTTGGGCTGACGTTGAATGCAGTCATCACCTTCCTATCCACAGATAGTGCGCGGGGCGCAAAATATTCGCCATGTGGACAGGGTTGCCGTTTTAAAAAGAAGGCTAAAAGATTCGAGTTTACAAACGAAACGTCAAGTTCACAGTGCCATTTGTCAATTTTTTGACAGCTTCGGCCTATCGATTTTGAACTTTGATCCAAATCATCAAGGACTTAGATCTGCAACTCAAATATTCGCCCAACTCTTGTCCTGAAATGAAGCTCTTATCGTGCGCCGACATTGAAAACGATATGAAAATGGTAGCCGAACGGTGGCCTTGGATGTTGAGCGCAGAACGAGAATGCGTTTTTCACTTTGTATTCGGCGACTTGGACGAATTATCCACGGTCCGTTGGAATGCTAAGCGACCCAAAGTTCTGAGTGATCGTCTGGATGTAGAGGTTATTGGAAGAGTGGCTACATCTCTTTTCACGGTTCACAAACACATCATCGTACTTTACGCGACGCCGGCGACGATAACATCTATTCGTACAAGAAATAGATGAATCTGCTGTACTCGTCTGTACAGCAATAAATGTGCTACAAGATGAGGGGCGCTCGAACGAAAACGAGGCGAGTTTTGATGAAGGTCCCAACGACGACATTTTGCTTTTAGATGTGCAACATGATGAAAACCGACTCAGATTGCGAGGTCTAACTAATAGAAATAAGAATCGTCAACCGAACACCCAACATTTCGCCTTCCATATTTATCTGGATAGAATCTGCCCCCTCATCTAGAAATAATCAGACAATTTTGAACATATGGACAGAGCGCGGGAAATAAAACGTCACGCACGATTGGATGCCAAAGTTTTGCGCCTCGGAAGCGAGTGCCCGAAAAGTGGTTATGCTTCGAAATACCTTGTGTAAATTGGCAGAGTAGCAAATCTTTTTGGCATCGATTGAATGGTCCGGCCGGATTCAACAGATTCATCGTAACAGCTGGAGTTATCAGCTTAGCCGTACATCTCGCGCTCGTTAATATGAGTAGAGGAAAAACGGCTGGGCCGAGTAGAGGAAACGGCTGGGCCAGCGTGGGATATTGTTTGAACACGCAAGACGTTGCACCTTCCACCCGCATCGAGACACGGGATTGCGGTAAACTGTCAAAATTAGCTGTTTGGGCCCTCGATGTGGAAACGGTGGCATCCGCCCCGACAAGGTTGCCCACGGGAGAATATAAAAATGACATCCTGTTTACGATAGCCATCGTCGGCCCCGATGTTGTCCATTCGTTTATATATGCGCCGGGAAATGTTCGAGAAAAAGATCTGACGCACTCCGTCGATTACCGTAAACAATTCGGAAGAAGTCGAAGTATAAAATATTCAACAGCGAGAAGAATCTTCTCGAGTCCGTACTCGATGTGTTTGATGAAATCACAAAGAAAAGGCGTGTGTGATGTTGGGCTACAACTCGATGAGATACGATTGGCCATTCTTGATTAGACGATGTGTCTATCTTGGATTGTCGAGGGCGCATTTATTTTCCAGACAAAATGGGGTATATACGTACGGAGATCAGATGATTTCCATCGACGTCTACCTTTTAGTTGCAAAGTTTATGCAAGGGGAACTCACCAGCTATAAGCTCGATGACGTAGCCAAGGAATGCCTGAAGCACGACGAGCGGAAAATACAAATGGACCCCGGTGAAATTCAGGTTTATATTCAAAGATATAGCTCGAGGAATAATTCCAGAAGATTGTCATTGGCAAGAACACGACATAAGTCTACGTCGGGCGCTCCATTACAACGACATTGATGCGTTGCTCGTAGTGAAGCTTTGGACAGCCTTACAATATTCTGATTTGATAGAGACCGTAAGCAGGGACCATTGCTTGTCCGCAGAAAGAATCCAAGCCACAAAAATATCTGAATACATGGGCGCTAAATTATTAAAGATGCGCTTCTCGTAAGCAATCTCGTACTTTGCAAAAGTCCGAGCACACTGAATATTCGCACAGATGGAGGAGGTGTCCTGTTGGGCAAGGCCGACTCTGTTTTGCGTGGTGGAATGAAAAAATACCTTTGCCGGGGGATTCAATTATAGCGATGGAAAAGATTTACACAAGTCTGTGGTGGTTGCTGATTACGCATATTATTATCCCGCGCTGATCCAGTGTCTCAATTTGAGTCACGAAACTACTTTGATAGTACCAGGCAAAATTGCGGGATAATAATGGCATGTTCCCCTTCAAAATACAGGTCCTTTGTGTACACAACGCATTCGGAAACGTCATCGAAAATGCCCCCATGCGATGCTGGCGACGCCAAGATAATAGAAGCGAGAGGATATATAAATGGTAGGTCACCAAATGCTACCGAGCTGTTTTCTGCAGAGGAAGCCGCCAATCATGAAAAAATTATTTTGCTAAATAAGCAAGAACATGGATTTTTGAGCCAACTGATGCTTCGGCAAAATAATTTACGAAACAAATGCAAAATATCTAGAAAGAATTTAGAAACCACACTCGAATTGATATCGGCCGAAAAAATAAGACGCCAAGATACACAATTCTTGGAGGAAGAAGACGAAGAGGAAGCCTACGGTTCTAGCGAAGATGATGAAATACTCGACGGAGAAGAAAATTATTCCCCATGGTTGGCTCCACAAGTCACCGATGTGCATTTGGCAATGGTTTCAAACAGAATCAAATCACTGCCTCCTCGAATTTTGAAAAAATTGACCGATTCGCAATTGAAAAACTACGAGGATCAAGCTTTGGGAGAAAATGCACGTCTATTTTCGCAGCACCGCAACAGAAAACTAGAAAATTCTAGTATATACGGCCTGTTGGGTAGTAAGTCATCTCCCTTGTTCGGATTGAACGTAGCGGCCGCCGCCACGATGTTTGGAAGACGATACATTATAGAAACGGCAAAAGAAGCCACTCTTCGCGGTTACACGCCCATTCTAATAGATACAGACTCCGTCTTTATGTCGCCGGGCCCATCGAGTGAGCCGCACCAGAATGTTGGGGACGCCATCGCCCTAAAAGTACCGGGCCTTGTATTAAATTATAAATTGTACGATAAAGTGTTGGTGATTAGAAAAAAAATATACATGGCAAAAGTGGGTGAGAAATTTATAAGTCGAGGAATAAATAAAAACGGTCCCGAATTGTGGAGCAATGTCCTACAGTCAGTCTTTGATGCCGTTACCTCCGATGCCGGTAACATGTCCCTTCCTGCCGTCAGAAATAACCTATTTGACATGTACACCAAGACATACGAGTTGCATTCAAAGATCCAACCCTACTACTATGCCAACAAAAAACACGATTTCGGGAAGAATATTGTTCCATGACGCCCACCGCATCTCTTCTTGCGTATTTGAATGAAAAGTATGGTATCGAAGACACAAACAGAGTGGTCAAGTATTATCATAAATTTGTAGGTAATCCTAACAAGACTGTGTTTGCCCCCGACTTTGAGCTCGATACTGATCGGTCAAAATGGAACTTGTTCAAATTCTACGGCAAGATCGAAAAGCCCCTTTATCAACTGTACTCGTACGCGACATATTTGGAAGCTAAAATGTCTAGTGGAATACCTCTCGTTCTTTCGGTGAAACAATTTAGGGCGGCAAATCTAGGTGCATTTCTCGATGCGAGGAAGGTGTTTGTGTCGGTCAGAGCAAGTCCTTGGGTCAATTAATTAATGGTTGCATTTTTGACATAATTGGATAATAATGTGTCTTGTGATGTAATTTCGTTTAATTTTTGCTCTACCCGGCGATTGTCGTGCTTTATATATCTGAGCGTCGTAGATATCGATTTGTGTCCCAATGCACGCTGTGCCAAGTTAAGGCTGCCCGTTTCTTGACTCAGGCGTGATGCGACGTAGTATCTGATCCAATGTAAGCCGAATCCCAGAGGGGGTACGCGAGAAAATAGATAAACGTACAGTTGCCGGAATCTGTAATGTAGCGTTGCCGGTACAACGTCCCACACCACGCCATCTCTAAATTCCTCCGGAATTGTCGCTACTTTGTATTTACTCAATAAGAAATTCACAAACTCTTCCAAGCGTGCATGATAAACGGGAAACCAATCTTCTGAATATTTTCTGGTTAACGTTACAGCTGTTTTTTTCATAGAAAGAGCCACCAGTACGGAATAATTTATTCTTGCCACCTCGCTAACACGCAACTGGGTTAGCGCGCAGAAATAAAGTGGTTCCAATCGCGCGTCGTTCGTGGCATTCGCTTGTAAATAACTCACGATCCTATCCATATCTGAAAATCGGGAGTCGTTTGGTGTGCTGGCCTGACCGCGTCGAACATCACCGAGTCGATGACGATCGAGCGTGCCTTCGAATAGCTTAGTTTGCGTTTTGAGGGCCTTAAAAATTAATTTTGCAGATGCGGCTCTGGTATTTCTTCGGTTGCACAGCCAACGCAGAAATATTTTGGCTCGCACATTCGGATCGGGGAAATCCATAAATTCAACACACCGATAGCTTTGAGCACGTATCTGGGTATCTTGTACGGCATTATCACACTACAGTTAAATTTACACCAGATTCTCCGAAGCACCTTTCGTTTAACGTCGTAGTCGTCGTGGCGGCATTGGATCGTGAAGCGAGCGGCCAGGGTAGAGATGTGATGGATATATTTCTCACTTTCACGTACGCCGACAGGGGGTTGTGGATATGAGCGTAAAGGTTTCTATCTATTACGAGCGAAGAGACCGCCAACCCTTGCAATATTAGCTTCAGACTGTCAACCGGTAGGAATTTACCAACAGTTAGCATTACCTCTCCCGGAGATGCAGTTGCGCGTATTATGTTTTGCAACGACAACTGTAGCAGCGGTGTATTGTTGGTTTCTGAAATGCTCAGTTGTTGCAGTCTGTATACTAGCATGGACGATTTGTCTCCGCTCGAGGGTACGGTCGATATAGCCGGAATTCCGGCCTGTCTGACGGCCGGGTTGATCATGAGAATGAGGCCATCATCTTCTGGAGCGGGGGCGTATGTAACGGGCATGAATTCTCGCATTATGATTTCGTCGGCCTCGCTACGCACCCACGCCACCCAGCCATCGACCTTGCGCTCGTCCGCGGGAGTCAGAATTACGTTAAATGCGTCGGTGAAATCGGACCATCCCTACGAACTCGTTCCAATACCCTCTCTATTTCGGCAGCCATGTTGCTGCTTCAACGAGAGCAAACGGTCGGTGCAGATACTTTCTGGTGCAAACTTCGGAATATATCGCGTTTTCTATAGCAAATCTTCCGTTTTTCGCGCAAAACATTAAGATCAATGTCAAGACAGTGACGATTATCAACATATCGATCCACATTTAATACCTGCGCCTTCGGCGGCGCCGGGTTCGCCTGTTTCGACGCGCTCGTCCGTTTGATTGAGAGCGGGGACCTGGATCGTGATCTCGAGCGGGAACGCGAGCGGGAGCGGGAGCGGGAGCGAGACCGTTTTCGACGGTTGGTGGATCGCGAACGCGATCTTGATCTAGAATAAGATCTAGATCTACAAGTTCTACTTCCACCTCCCCCACTCCGACGAGGATCCAATTCTCTGTCCCCATCCATTTTGACAGTCTTAATAAAATAGAAAGAATAAAGTGTAACAAACAACATCTTTATTAACCGAATAAATTGTGTACAATCATGAATTTACATATTTTACCACGCCGCACAATAAACACTTGACCACGAGGGTGGGCATTTCATCTCCAGCTCTGGTCTGAACGAAATTGTCCTTTTTACGATCATCCCAGCGGTGCAAACATTTGGCCGTTTCCTCGACCAAAAGATGTGGGTCGGCTTCTTGTAATAGCGCAGCATCGAAATCGGGGGATATTCCGAAGGGTTGAATCCCAGTTGGTGTTTGAAGTACAATTTGAACACCGTCCAATAAATTGAACTCGTCCATCCACGACCCGCGTGATTTTATCTTGCAGAGTTTCGAGACGTGGATCGGAATCTTCTTTCCGGGCAGAGAGGCGGAGGGTTTGCGCCGATCAAATTCTTAGTAGAAACCTCCATAGTTTGAACGTATCGGTAAATTGCAGCGGATATGAACCTGACGGATCGGCAAATTGAACTTTTATACCGGCATCGGATCGATAAGCGCTAAAGATATTGCCGAGATAAAGCATGATATTAATCGCGATAAAAAATAACAAGACGGCAGCCAAGATAAAATTAGCCAACACCGCAGCCATTATGACCTCACGAAGAGAAAATTTGGTAGCGATGTATATGCTTGGAGCCTTTACCATTAGAGATCCGTACGTGGATAATCTCGATAGTTCGTTCATGGTCGAGCCGAATTATAGAAGACTGGCTCAACTCGGATTGGACATCTTGGTGACGGAGGGGATTCCACGCTTGGTGCGCACCACCGGCATTCGCTTCGGTTCGTTTGTTTTGTATAGAAAAAAATACGTGCAATTGGGAGTTTTTGAGCATCTCGATCCGAAGAGCTGCAATTTGGTGAAGGAATTTCACCTCATGCTACCCATTGATTCTCGGAGGGGTCGAAACCGAATAGATGTTCTTGACCATTAAAGATCGAAGATATGAGTTCGGTTTCTTTTTCGAACACGTATCTATTGCACCTGATCGGTATGCTGTTCTTCAACAATATCGCTTCTTTCGCTCCTGTGGATTCGACCACCGACCAGGACCTATATCTAAACTGTGCCAGGTCACCTACCAATGTTTCCGTATCGGCGAGCTCTGGGTGGTGCTTCCCGTCGACAATTGAACAATGATCTGTCTCAGCACAAAGTTGCTGCCCGTCGTCTTGGGGATGGTAATGGTCTCCGCAGTGGTGGGCTCAAAATGAGGTGACCACACGACATTTACAGAATCGGTGCCGTAATTTCTGAGTGACAAGTTGGCTATGATTACGTTCTGCGAAACATCGATAATTATTCTCTCGCGTACATCTACTTCTCCCAAAAGTTGGCGTATCTTATACTCATTATAAGCCACGCCAAAGGTTCTGTCGTCTGCGAAAACGTACGATTTTCCCCGCGCAGGGAAAATTACTTGCGTTGTTGTCGTCGTGCTAGGTATTTTCATCAAGCTATCCGCATTTTCCTCCAACACTATGAATCCGGGTTGTAGAGTTGCGGTGGACGAAACGAAGAGTTGGGGCGGGTGATGGCTCGCCACTGCACCCAATATGCAGCGTAATCGTTCACCCTCTGATCGGGTTCGTAAAAAGCTATGTTGGTCTTTTGAGTCCTCATGGAAAATCGGTAGTCGCTGCGATTCACACGTATGAAACCTATTAGGGGCATACCTCAACACCGTCTCGGGCATTTTCCGCTAGGGGCGAGATCAGCGAACGCTCTCTACCTAGCAGACCAACTGCGCCGATCGCAAGTGTAGGATGTGAAATTATTGCTAATATTTTAGTCCAAGTTAGAGTTGTATTGTTTGGAAAACCCCTCCGGGTCGAAAGGGAACAAATATCGTGTCAAATTTCCCGTTATGGTATTTAAGTAGCCGAAGAGTACAGCGCCAGAGTGGTACATATAACTCAAGTCCACATGAAGGCCATCCTCGGAAGGCGTGCTTCGGATGGGTAATCTGGCCTCTTTTGTTACCGTCTTGTAGCTATCGCTTTCAACCGCTTCGGAAGAGTCGCCCATGAAATAGTGCGCTAATATCCAGGGCCCCGCCATGTAAATCGAATTCGCCCCCGTTCGCGTCCAACCGATAGATAAAGAAGGGTTTGTTATTATAATATTTATAACGTCGATAGCCTTTAAGCGTGCCGCGTTGTCCATGTATTTGCGTCTGACCAAAAGGTAATAGGCTATTAAATATGGCACGGAAACAGAGAATTGATACCAATTAGTACCCCACGGAAACACGTTCGGGGCGAGAGGTAACAAAGTGGATATTTTCGCATGGAATCTTGTAATGAAGTCTTCGACTACCGAAACGGCCCGTGGCCGGTCTGCGTGATCTGGATTATGCACCGCGAACCATGCCGCCTGCACAAGAGCCGCTGTCATGTCACCCAACACGTTCGTATTTGTATCCCAGGTGCTGAACACACCCGTTGTTGTAGCGGGCAGAAGCGTGTAGTTTTTGGACATTTGCCGATAGCGCACTAGATGTCGGGCAGCTGGCTCTCGCCTCAGCCAATCGCAAGCGAGATTTATACGTGGCGAGATCGTCGGGATCCGCTTCTATTACCGCAAGAGGAGGTGCCACTGGAATGCTACCGTCGTCTGTTCCGCCCCTCGTCAACGCCGCTTTCGTTTGGATCGTAGTCATCCTCGTGTATCTTTTGATCATAAACAGCCACAAGCACAACGACCGCCAAAATGACTATGGCCGCTATCAGAATGCCAACAAAGAAATAAGTCGGGTACATGTTTCGTCTGAGAGGGGCGGAGCGAGCAAGATAAGATATGTCACATGGCAAATGTGGCACGTTAAAAGCATCTATTCGACCAACACGACCAAGTAATATGACCGATCTCGCTGCGGATGACCATATGTTTAGAGTAGAGGGCCAAGTGGTGGGCAAGATGATCGTCGACTATTCAGATACCTCCGGTTCAGAAGATGAGGAAGAAAAAGAAGCACCTGGCAAAACGCGTCTACCCGAAGATTTCATAGAATTTTGGTTATCCTTCGGTACGATTCCTCAGCGGGCCAGCATCAGAAATCTGGTTCTAAGATCGGCAGCAGCTGCACACGACGACGGTAATGTGATCGAATATACCGTGAAGCGACGCTGTTATTCTGGTCTCGCCGCCAAAATGTTGGATCAAACCGATTTCGGTTGGGGGCGTCGATTCGAGGATGTTCCCGATCATGATAATATGAGTGACTATCTGGAACGAGTTCAAATACAATTTAATCGAGGTGCCAAATTGAATGATTACTACTCTGAACAACCTCCGGGGCAGTGTGCTGCTTCGTGACCGGGTCATATGAATCTTTGAGTGGCCAAAACAGATTCTATCATACTTTGTGCGCTATATTTTTTAGACATTTGGAACAACGTGTTTGGCAATGTGTCGGTGTATCGCTCTTCCAGAACAAATACAGCAAAATAACGCATGTACACTCTCCCATTAACATAGGCGAGACCACGTGGTGTGATTTGGTCGTCGTGGACGCAGACGAGTGGTTGGAGGAATTGTTGTATTCACCCTTCCATCCCATCCCTTGCGTTCGGAACGTTCATCCCGACAGGATAGAAAAACTCAGAACGAATGTTGGTTTAGATTCTCCAGAAATGTTTGCTACATTAGCAACCGAACAATCATAAAGCACTCGCCAGAGATTGTGTTTGGTGTAGAATTCTTTCGAGGATACGCACGGTTGGACGAGTTGTTGGTTAATTTTGTATAAGATTTTGTTTGTAATGTATATTTTTAAAATAAAAGAACTTGAAAAGTATTAAGAACTTGAAAATTCTTATTTTTCTAACATGTTTGATCAGGATCATGATCGACCTCAACCCACTCTCCACTACTTTGAAACCACAGCAGGCTCTGATAGATATCAAGAGGGTAGAGTTTGCACTTTGTGATATAAATCTCATTCCTATGCGCAGATTCAGTTGCGTCATTCCGCGCATTGGTGGCTGCGTTTTTGTAACGAAAGCAAAGCCCAAGGAAGCAGTGATCACGGCTGTGGCAATGCGGAATTTTGAATTAAACAAAATTATATCTCTTAGGATTTATGAAATAGATTATGATGATGTAATCAACAAATATGAACGAAATCGAATGGTACAGATGGAATAGAAAAAACGAAATTCCACAAGCATTCATACCCCGCGAAATCCGGCAGAGAAACAAATTATTTTGCACAGAAGTGCGGCTCGGTGGCGCACCTGCCGGTCGACCATCCGTGCCATACTTTCCTACAACCGTAGTCGATGACGTTTTGTACTGCGACCGGATCAGGCTGACGGCCACATTCGAAGAGCGAGGCAAAACGTTTGGCTGGTATGGAGACGAATTCCTGCTATTCGTAGATCCAGAACACGAAAAAGAGAAATCTACATTGGAAAAATTCACGACTGTTAGATCGGTACGAGTACCGAGGGGCATGCGATCGCATTCGACGCTGAATAGAATGGTTGATTATTAGAATCCATCAGACCCAGGACGTGGGGTTTGTCCGCCAATAGAAATGACAATGAGCGAGTGCACGGGGCACATTTCGGACTGGTTGTACAAGCGAGCCCCCTTATTACAATTAGGATCAGGTCAATCGAACAGCATCGTATCTACAGCCGTCGGAATGCTCTATCAGTATCATGGCACCTCTGATTAACGCGAATCGTTCGTTGAGCGATACCGCTGCACAGGTGCTAAACGATTCAGTTCCTAGAGATTTTTTTATCGTAGAAAATGGCGAGTTGAAGCATGGAAATTACCTAATGGTGTTGCTTAATATAATATGTCGAATGTTAGATTTCAGGACGGTGCTCGTACGCGCAGTGGACAACGTCCAAGTAGAACCCATCATTGTTTTGGGAGACTCCAACAATCCTCGATTGCACATATGGGTACCCGGGTTTTGTTAGATACCTAACAGCGCCGGCACCACTCGTTACGCCAGAAATCAAAACTGCAAAATGCAATCGTAAATGGTTGATGGTGCGTGGCAAAAAAAGACGACAACTCCCCGATTGCGGTTTGAATGCAACCGACGGAAGAGTATACCATACCTCGGACATACTATGTCGCCTTTATGTTTTGGCAGACCACGTAGTCGGTCACATACAAAGAATTCACAAGAAAAATTACTTGATCATTCGCGGAATAAATCCTCCACTTCCGCGTTGGACGCATGGTTCTCTGAGAACGTTCGTGTTAAAATAAGCGATGAACATAATAGAGAGAAATAACCCTCTGTTTTTTTCAAGATTAAAGTCTGATGTTGGCGAATCGGCCAGACCGTGGGCCGTGGACGGAGTTTGTTGTGTCGGAAAGAGTTCCTTGGGCCAACGTTATAAAATGGCAAAAAACCAACCGATCCATTCACTCTATCGGACAAGATCTGCATCTGTCTGGATCGATGGGGTATACCTTCTCGTCGAGGTATATTCAACTCAAAAATTCAGAATATCTCTGGGATAGATGTTATTTCAACAATTTGCTTTGGGAAGCGATATGGCATGCGATAACAGCAACAGAACGAGAGCAATATGACGCAAATGAAGCCATTTCGGTTTATTCCAAGTGGCTGGATGCACCAACATTCTCCTACATGACAACGGAGTGTAATATCGTAATACTGGTGGTGAGCGACCCCCTAGCTGTCAGGCACCGCCTACGCATGCGTGATAGGGGCAATGATAGAGTAGAAGCCATTCGCCAATTTACGTTTCATACAGAATGGCATTTACAAAGAATTTTCTCGCATGTGGGTCAGGAATTGTTGTATGGTTAATGTGGATTGGTTTGAATCACTTAACCATTGTCAGAATACACTTTGCCAACTATTCAAAAAGTTTGCGCCAAAATTAAATGTGGTGAGTAGAATGTCCTATCCACCTCCCATGTTCAATCTACCACCCATAATAGAAGGCGAATCGAAGCGGATCATGACGCGAGAATCTGCAGTCCAAGAGAGAGTCAGACCCCTATACAATCGACTATTCTACCAACAAGCTCAAACGAACGAAAATTCTTCGCAATCGAGCGGATCGTCGGACAAAAACGACGACTCGGTTATGGATGACGACGCCTCGGTCCGTGACGACAAAGACTCCGCATAAGGCTCGTTTTTTTCATAAGATTCTTTACCACGATCCTCGCCGCAGTCTTCCTCCTCCTCCTCCACCTCCCGACCCACATCGTCCTAACCGTGATTCCTTTTCACTACCAACCAGGACCTGCATGCAACCGTATCGGTAACAAACAGTGAAGGCGATGGGGGATCCCGATGGGTGGATTAAGTCGCTTATGGTCTTGGTGATGGGGTTGTGAACACTGAAGGATACGCGTCGGTTATGCGCCCACATGAACAACGTCATGCCAAGTTAAGTGGGATAATGCCAGTCTTCTTAACCAATCGTGCCGCCTTTTCGCTTTTCTGTGCAAATGATCCATGACATAATTTGTGAAGAAGTCATGTCCGTCATAATGGATTCCAATCCGCTAATCTATTTCCCGATACTACAATGACCGGGAAAGCATACCCACACAACTCCACCAATGCGTGTTTTGTTTTTTTTATCCTTTATCTCCATCACGCTTCGCGCCGACGCATGCGTCGGAGCTTTATAAGTTTGATCTTCCGTAGGTAGCACGGCAGAGTATTCTATCCTACGGTAATGATTTATAGTCGGCGTCTTGGATAGCGCCCGCTTCAGTAACACCGACATTATGGCAGATGCAGCAGAGGCCGAAAACTACTTTCTCCAATTTGTTGGAAAACAGCCAGTTGATGAATGATGTGGTGGACGCGCTTTTGAAGGCCTCTTATATTATAAACAAAAAATTGAGGGACAAGGATCGCGATTGCGAAGAGTCGGTCGAACAAATGTCCAAAGAAACCAGAAGGAATTCCCAATATCGTAGCAGAGGAATTTATTTGATATGGCACGTCGGGTATTGG
>NW_026962906.1:2500-22500 GCF_032445375.1 Bacillus rossius redtenbacheri
GTTAGGTTAGGTTAGGTTAGGTTAGGTTAGGTTAGGTTAGGTTAGGTTAGGTTAGGTTAGGTTAGGTTAGGTTAGGTTAGGTTAGGTTAGGTTAGGTTAGGTTAGGTTAGGTTAGGTTAGGTTAGGTTAGGTTAGGTTAGGTTAGGTTAGGTTAGGTTAGGTTAGGTTAGGTTAGGTTAGGTTAGGTTAGGTTAGGTTAGGTTAGGTTAGGTTAGGTTAGGTTAGGTTAGGTTAGGTTAGGTTAGGTTAGGTTAGGTTAGGTTAGGTTAGGTTAGGTTAGGTTAGGTTAGGTTAGGTTAGGTTAGGTTAGGTTAGGTTAGGTTAGGTTAGGTTAGGTTAGGTTAGGTTAGGTTAGGTTAGGTTAGGTTAGGTTAGGTTAGGTTAGGTTAGGTTAGGTTAGGTTAGGTTAGGTTAGGTTAGGTTAGGTTAGGTTAGGTTAGGTTAGGTTAGGTTAGGTTAGGTTAGGTTAGGTTAGGTTAGGTTAGGTTAGGTTAGGTTAGGTTAGGTTAGGTTAGGTTAGGTTAGGTTAGGTTAGGTTAGGTTAGGTTAGGTTAGGTTAGGTTAGGTTAGGTTAGGTTAGGTTAGGTTAGGTTAGGTTAGGTTAGGTTAGGTTAGGTTAGGTTAGGTTAGGTTAGGTTAGGTTAGGTTAGGTTAGGTTAGGTTAGGTTAGGTTAGGTTAGGTTAGGTTAGGTTAGGTTAGGTTAGGTTAGGTTAGGTTAGGTTAGGTTAGGTTAGGTTAGGTTAGGTTAGGTTAGGTTAGGTTAGGTTAGGTTAGGTTAGGTTAGGTTAGGTTAGGTTAGGTTAGGTTAGGTTAGGTTAGGTTAGGTTAGGTTAGGTTAGGTTAGGTTAGGTTAGGTTAGGTTAGGTTAGGTTAGGTTAGGTTAGGTTAGGTTAGGTTAGGTTAGGTTAGGTTAGGTTAGGTTAGGTTAGGTTAGGTTAGGTTAGGTTAGGTTAGGTTAGGTTAGGTTAGGTTAGGTTAGGTTAGGTTAGGTTAGGTTAGGTTAGGTTAGGTTAGGTTAGGTTAGGTTAGGTTAGGTTAGGTTAGGTTAGGTTAGGTAAGGTCATTGTATTTAATTATTTAAAAAAATTTCCCCTCTCAGGCAATATTAGGTTAGGTTAGGTTAGGTTAGGTTAGGTTAGGTTAGGTTAGGTTAGGTCAGGTCATTGTATTTAATAATTTTTAAATTTTTTTTTACTTTTAGGCAAGGTTAGGTTAAGTTAGGTTAGGTTAGGTCATTGTATTTGATTATTTAAAAAAAATTCCCCTCTCAGGCAATATTAGGTTAGGTTAGGTTAGTTTAGGTTAGGTAAGGTCATTGTATTTAATTATTTAAAAAAATTTCCCCTCTCAGGCAATATTAGGTTAGGTTAGGTTAGGTTAGGTTAGGTTAGGTTAGGTTAGGTCAAGTCATTGTATTTAATAATTTTTAAATTTTTTTTACTCTCAGGCAAGGTTAGGTTAGGTTAGGTTAGGTTAGGTAAGGTTAGGTTAGGTTAGGTTAGGTTAGGTTAGGTTAGGTTAGGTTAGGTTAGGTTAGGTTAGGTTAGGTTAGGTTAGGTTAGGTTAGGTTAGGTTAGGTTAGGTTAGGTTAGGTTAGGTTAGGTTAGGTTAGGTTAGGTTAGGTTAGGTTAGGTTAGGTTAGGTTAGGTTAGGTTAGGTTAGGTTAGGTTAGGTTAGGTTAGGTTAGGTTAGGTTAGGTTAGGTTAGGTTAGGTTAGGTTAGGTTAGGTTAGGTTAGGTTAGGTTAGGTTAGGTTAGGTTAGGTTAGGTTAGGTTAGGTTAGGTTAGGTTAGGTTAGGTTAGGTTAGGTTGGGTTAGGTTAGGTTAGGTTAGGTTAGGTTATGTTAGGTTAGGTCATTGTATTTAATTTTTTAAAAATTTTCCTCTCTCAGGCAAGGTTAGGTTAGGTTAGGTTACATTTGGTCATTGTATTTAATTATTTTCAAATTTTTCCTCTCTCAGGCAAGGTTAGGTTAGGTTAGGTTATGTAAGGTTAGGTCATTGTATTTAATTTTTTTAAATTTTTCCTCTCTTAGGCAAGGTTAGGTCAGGTTAGGTTAGGTTATGTTAGGTTAGGTTAGGTTAGGTTAGGTTAGGTTAGGTTAGGTTAGGTTAGGTTAGGTTAGGTTAGGTTAGGTTAGGTTAGGTTGGGTTAGGTTAGGTTAGGTTAGGTTAGGTTATGTTAGGTTAGGTCATTGTATTTAATTTTTTAAAAATTTTCCTCTCTCAGGCAAGGTTAGGTTAGGTTAGGTTACATTAGGTCATTGTATTTAATTATTTTCAAATTTTTTCCCTCTCAGGCAAGGTTAGGTTAGGTTAGGTTAGGTTATGTAAGGTTAGGTTATTGTATTTAATTTTTTTAAATTTTTCCTCTCTCAGGCAATGTTAGGTTAGGTTAGGTTTGTTTAGGTTAGGTTAGGTCATTGTATTTAATTATTTTGAAATTTTTCCCCTCTCAGGCAAGGTTAGGTTAGGTTAGGTTAGGTTAGGTTAGGTTAGGTTATGTTAGGTTGGGTTTGGTTAGGTCAGGTTAGGTCATTGGTTTTTTTTAATTAATTTTAAATATTAGTTCTCTGAGGTAAGTCAGTTCAAGTCCACAATAGTGTAAATTTTTTTTAAAAAAATTTTAATTTTAAATATTTTATATAAAAAAATTATTTTATCAATAAAAAAAAGTGTGGGATGAATGGTGTATATTATTATAAATATTTTATTGCCATATGTGAGTATGAGGATTATCATGTGGATAATATCTTAAGAAGCACCCCATTTAAATTATGTTAAATAAAATAATTTTTTTATATATACTAATATTAATTTATATTTATTAATTAATCTTAAAATATTTTTAATTCAAATTTATTTTCTATTTTGAAATTTTGTTTTCCATAGAAACAGTGTTTTTTTTTTTTTAACTTTTTTTTTTTTTTTAATATATTCAGTAAAAATATATTAGCTTGGATCAGTAATGACGTATTTTCCTTCCGAGAAGCTGTGGCAGAAGCAGCAGCCACGTCCACACAGAAGTTCTTGAGAAATAGCAATTTTGCTCTATTCGTGGTTGTTTTCGTTCGTGGTTGTTTGCCGTGCGGGGCGAATCGGGAAATCAAGCAAATAGCTGGAGACATTCTCCCGGCGATCGAGGCCTCGGCGGCCGGGAAAAACGCGCGCGTTTGGGCGTTGCGCGCACCCATGGCAAGGCCCATTTTGGGTTATATAGGGGGTAGTGGTGTCCCGAGGGGAAAAAATTAACATGTTAAATACAGCTTCCAGGCAATAGAGAAATGTCTCGGCGACGGAAGGCACCACTACCCGGCATATTTCCGCCCCTCGGACTCCGTGCGCCAGCCTGTAATAGCGAATCGGGACTTAGAAAAAATTCGAGCAGAGAGCCAGAAAATTCTCCCGGCGATGGAGGCCTCCGCGGCCGAGGAAATTGTCATTGGTGATTTTGCATGTTAAATTAACATGTGTATTAACACAGGCTTGGAGAAGCAAGCCTGCGGGACTCTGCAATACATTGAGCGGGGAGCCAGAAAATTCTGGCGGCGACCGAGGCCTCCGCGGCCGGGAGAACTCTCGGCGCTCGGGCTCCGCGTGTACCCGCGGCAAGGTCCATTTTGGGTTATATAGGGGGTAGTGGTGTCCCGAGGGGTAAAAATTAACATGTTAAATACAGCTTCCAGGCAATAGAGAAATGTCTCGGCGACGGAAGGCACCACTACCCGGCGAATTCCCGCCCCTCGGAATCCGTGCGCCAGCCTATAATAGCGAATCGGGACTTAGAAAAAATTCGAGCAGGGAGCCAGAAAATTCTGGCGGTGACCGAGACCTCCGCGGCCGAGGAAATGGTCATCGGTGATTTTACATGTTAAATTAACATGTGTATTAACACTGGCTGGGAGAAGCAAGCCTGCGGGACTCTGCAATATATTGAGCGGGGAGCCAGAAAATTCTGGCGGCGACCGAGGCCTCCGCGGCCGGGATAATAATCCTTGGTAATTTTACATGTTAAATTAACATGTGTATTAACACATGCTGGGAGAAGCAGGCATTCTGGACTTTGAAAAATTTCGAGCAGGGGCCGGAGAAATTCTCCCGGCGACCGAGGCCTCCGCGGCCGGGAGAACTCTCGGCGCTCGGGCTCCGCGTCTACCCATGGGGAGCGGGCAGCCAGAAAATTCTGGCGGCGACCGAGGCCTCCGCGGCCGAGGAAAAGGTCATTGGTAATATTACATGTTAAATTAACATGTGTATTAACACATGCTGGGAGAAGCAGGCATTCTGGACTTTGAAAAATTTCGAGCAGGGGCCGCAGAAATTCTCCCGGCGACCGAGGCCTCCGCGGCCGGGAGAACTCTCGGCGCTCGGGCTCCGCGTCTACCCATGGGGAGCGGGCAGCCAGAAAATTCTGGCGGCGACCGAGGCCTCCGCGGCCGAGGAAATGGTCCTTGGTGATTTTACATGTTAAATTAACATGTGTATTAACACAGGCTGGGAGATGCAGGCATTCTGGTCTTAGAAAAATTTCGAACAGGGGCCGGAGAAATTCTCCCGGCGGCCGAGGCCTCCGCGGCCGGAAGAACTCTCGAAAACCACCTCGTTCGTGGTTGTTTGCCGTGCGGGGCGAATCGGGAAATCTAGCAAATAGCTGAAGACATTCTCCCGGCGATGGAGGCCTCGGCGGCCGGGAAAAACGCCCGCGCTCGGGCGTTGCGCGCCCCCTTGGCAAGGCCCATTTTGGGTTATATAGGGGGTAGTGGTGTCCCGAGGGGAAAAAATTAACATGTTAAATACTGCTCCCAGGCAATTGTAAAATGTCTCGGCGACGGAAGGCACCACTACCCGGCATATTTACGCCCCTCGGACTCCGTGCGCCAGCCTGTAATAGCGAATCGGGACTTAGAAAAAAAATTCGAGCAGGGAGCCAGAACATTTTCCCGGCGATCGAGGCCTCCGCGGCCGAGGAATTTGTCATTGGTGATTTTGCATGTTACATTAACATGTGTATTAACACAGGCTTGGAGAAGCAAGCCTGCGGGACTCTGCAATACATTGAGCGGGCAGCCAGAAAATTCTGGCGGCGACCGAGGCCTCCGCGGCCGGGGAAATAATCCTCTGTAATTTTACATGTTAAATTAACATGTGTATTAACACAGGCTTGGAGAAGCAAGCCTGCGGGACTCTGCAATACATTGAGCGGGGAGCCAGAAATTTCTGGCGGCGACCGAGGCCTCTGCGGCCGGGATAATAATCCTTGTTAATTTTACATGTTAAATTAACATGTGTATTAACACAGGCTGGGAGAACTAGGCATTCTGGACTTTGAAAAATTTCGAGCAGGGGCCGGAGAAATTCTCCCGGCGACCGAGGCCTCCGCGGCCGGGAGAACTCTCGGCGCTCGGGCTCCGCGTCTACCCATGGGGAGCGGGCAGCCAGAAAATTCTGGCGGCGACCGAGGCCTCCGCGGCCGAGGAAAAGGTCATTGGTAATATTACATGTTAAATTAACATGTGTATTAACACATGCTGGGAGAAGCAGGCATTCTGGACTTTGAAAAATTTCGAGCAGGGGCCGGAGAAATTCTCCCGGCGACCGAGGCCTCCGCGGCCGGGAGAACTCTCGGCGCTCGGGCTCCGCGTCTACCCATGGGGAGCGGGCAGCCAGAAAATTCTGGCGGCGACCGAGGCCTCCGCGGCCGAGGAAATGGTCCTTGGTAATTTTACATGTTAAATTAACATGTGTATTAACACAGGCTGGGAGAAGCAGGCATTCTGGACTTTGGAAAATTTCGAGCAGGGGCCGGAGAAATTCTCCCGGCGACCGAGGCCTCTGCGGCCGGGAGAACTCTCGGCGCTCGGGCTCCGGGTGTACCCGCGGCAAGGCCCATTTTGTGTTATATAGGGGGTAGTGGTGTCCCGAGGGGGAAAAAATTAACATGTTAAATACTGCTTCCAGGCAATAGGAAAATGTCTCGGCGACGGAACGCACCACTACCCGGCGAATTCCCGCCCCTCGGACTCCGTGCGCCAGCTTGTAAGAGCGAATCGGGACTTGGAAAAAATTTTATCGGGGAGCCAGAAAATTCTCCCGGCGATCAAGGCAATCACCGCCGGGAGAATTTTTTCTAGCTAACCGATTGAAATTTTCAAAGTACCAATTGCCTCGAAAACAACCACGAACGTAAAACAACCACGAACGGAAAACAACCACGAACGACAACAACCACGAACGACAACAACCACGAACGACAACAACCACGAACGGAAAACAACCCCGAACGACAACAACCACGAACGCACAACAACCACGAATGAAAACAACCACGAACGGTAAACAACCACGAACGAAAACAACCACGAACGAAAACCACCTCGTTCGTGGTTGTTCGCCTTGTGGGGCGAATCGGGACATCATGCAAATAGCTGGAGACATTCTCCCGGCGATCGAGGCCTCGGCGCCCGGGAAAAATGCCCGCGCTCGGGCGTTGTGGGCACCCATTGCATGGCCCATTTTGGGTTATATAGGGGGTAGTGGTGTCCCGAGGGGGAAAAAATTAACATGTTAAATACTGCTCCCAGGCAATTGTAAAATGTCTCGGCGACGGAAGGCACCACTACCCGGCATATTTCCGCCCCTCGGACTCCGTGCGCCAGCCTGTAATAGCGAATCGGGACTTAGAAAAAATTCGAGCAGAGAGCCAGAAAATTCTCCCGGCGATGGAGGCCTCCGCGGCCGAGGAAATTGTCATTGGTGATTTTGCATGTTAAATTAACATGTGTATTAACACAGGCTTGGAGAAGCAAGCCTGCGGGACTCTGCAATACATTGAGCGGGGAGCCAGAAAATTCTGGCGGCGACCGAGGCCTCCGCGGCCGGGAGAACTCTCGGCGGTCGGGCTCCGCGTCTACACATGGGGAGCGGGCAGCCAGAAAATTCTGGCGGCGACCGAGGCCTCCGCGGCCGAGGAAATGGTCCTTGGTGATTTTACATGTTAAATTAACATGTGTATTAACACAGGCTGGGAGAAGCAAGCCTGCGGGTCGCTGCAATATATTGAGCGGGGAGCCAGAAATTTCTGGCGGCGACCGAGGCCTCCGCGGCCGGGGAAATAATCCTCGGTAATTTTACATGTTAAATTAACATGTGTATTAACACAGGCTTGGAGAAGCAAGCCTGCGGGACTCTGCAATACATTGAGCGGGGAGCCAGAAATTTCTGGCGGCGACCGAGGCCTCTGCGGCCGGGATAATAATCCTTGGTAATTTTACATGTTAAATTAACATGTGTATTAACACAGGCTGGGAGAACTAGGCATTCTGGACTTTGAAAAATTTCGAGCAGGGGCCGGAGAAATTCTCCCGGCGACCGAGGCCTCCGCGGCCGGGAGAACTCTCGGCGCTCGGGCAGCGCGTCTACCCATGGGGAGCGGGCAGCCAGAAAATTCTGGCGGCGACCGAGGCCTCCGCGGCCGAGGAAAAGGTCATTGGTAATATTACATGTTAAATTAACATGTGTATTAACACATGCTGGGAGAAGCAGGCATTCTGGACTTTGAAAAATTTCGAGCAGGGGCCGGAGAAATTCTCCCGGCGACCGAGGCCTCCGCGGCCGGGAGAACTCTCGGCGCTCGGGCTCCGCGTCTACCAATGGGGAGCGGGCAGCCAGAAAATTCTGGCGGCGACCGAGGCCTCCGCGGCCGAGGAAATGGTCCTTGTTGATTTTACATGTTAAATTAACATGTGTATTAACACAGGCTGGGAGAAGCAAGCCTGCGGGACTCTGCAATACATTGAGCGGGGAGCCAGAAAATTCTGGCGGCGACCGAGGCCTCCGCGGCCGAGGAAATGGTCCTCAATGATTTTACATGTTAAATTATCATGTGTATTAACACAGGCTGGGAGAAGCAAGCCTGCGGGACTCTGCAATACATTGAGCGGGGAGCCAGAAAATTCTGGCGGCGACCGAGGCCTCCGCGGCCGGGGAAATAATCCTCGGTAATTTTACATGTTAAATTAACATGTGTATTAACACAGGCTGGGAGAAGCAGGCATTCTGGACTTTGAAAAATTTCGAGCAGGGGCCGGAGAAATTCTCCCGGCGACCGAGGCCTCCGCGGCCGGGAGAACTTCGGCGCTCGGGCTCCGCGTGTACCCGCCGCAAGGCCCATTTTGGGTTATATAGGGGGTAGTGGTGTCTCTGGAGGGAAAAAATACACGGTAAATATTGCAGCCAGAGCCTATGGCAATCTGTTGGCGACCGAGGCCTCCACACGCCGGCAAATTTTCGGCTCTCGGACTGTGTGTATTCCACTGGAGACAGGCCTGCGGGACTCTGTAATATATTGAGCCGGGAGCCAGAAAATTCTGGCGGCGACCGAGGCCTCCGCGGCCGGGGAAATAATCCTCGGTAATTTTACATGTTAAATTAACATGTGTATTAACACAGGCTGGGAGAAGCAAGCCTGCGGGTCGCTGCAATATATTGAGCGGGGAGCCAGAAAATTCTGGCGGCGACCGAGGCCTCCGCGGCCGGGGAAATAATCCTCGGTAATTTTACATGTTAAATTAACATGTGTATTAACACAGGCTTGGAGAAGCAAGCCTGCGGGACTCTGCAATACATTGAGCGGGGAGCCAGAAAATTCTGGCGGCGACCGCGGCCTCTGCGGCCAGGGAAATAATCCTCGGTAATTTTACATGTTAAATAACCATGTGTATTAACACAGGCTGGGAGAAGCAAGCATGCGGGACTCTGCAATATATTGAGCAGGGAGCCAGAAAATTCTGGCTGCGACCGAGGCCTCTGCGGCCGAGGAAATGGTCATTGGTAATTTTACATGTTAAATTAACATGTGTTTTAACACAGGCTGGGAGATGCAGGCATTCTGGACTTAGAAAAATTTCGAGCAGGGGCCCGAGAAATTCTCCCGGCGACCGAGGCCTCTGCGGCCGGGAGAACTCTCGAAAACCACCTCGTTCGTGGTTGTTTGCCGTGCGGGGCGAATCGGGAAATCTAGCAAATAGCTGAAGACATTCTCCCGGCGATGGAGGCCTCGGCGGCCGGGAAAAACGCCCGCGCTCGGGCGTTGCGCGCCCCCTTGGCAAGGCCCATTTTGGGTTATATAGGGGGTAGTGGTGTCCCGAGGGGAAAAAATTAACATGTTAAATACTGCTCCCAGGCAATTGTAAAATGTCTCGGCGACGGAAGGCACCACTACCCGGCATATTTACGCCCCTCGGACTCCGTGCGCCAGCCTGTAATAGCGAATCGGGACTTAGAAAAAAAATTCGAGCAGGGAGCCAGAACATTTTCCCGGCGATCGAGGCCTCCGCGGCCGAGGAATTTGTCATTGGTGATTTTGCATGTTAAATTAACATGTGTATTAACACAGGCTTGGAGAAGCAAGCCTGCGGGACTCTGCAATACATTGAGCGGGCAGCCAGAAAATTCTGGCGGCGACCGTGGCCTCCGCGGCCGGGGAAATAATCCTCTGTAATTTTACATGTTAAATTAACATGTGTATTAACACAGGCTTGGAGAAGCAAGCCTGCGGGACTCTGCAATACATTGAGCGGGGAGCCAGAAATTTCTGGCGGCGACCGAGGCCTCTGCGGCCGGGATAATAATCCTTGGTAATTTTACATGTTAAATTAACATGTGTATTAACACAGGCTGGGAGAACTAGGCATTCTGGACTTTGAAAAATTTCGAGCAGGGGCCGGAGAAATTCTCCCGGCGACCGAGGCCTCCGCGGCCGGGAGAACTCTCGGCGCTCGGGCTCCGCGTCTACCCATGGGGAGCGGGCAGCCAGAAAATTCTGGCGGCGACCGAGGCCTCCGCGGCCGAGGAAAAGGTCATTGGTAATATTACATGTTAAATTAACATGTGTATTAACACATGCTGGGAGAAGCAGGCATTCTGGACTTTGAAAAATTTCGAGCAGGGGCCGGAGAAATTCTCCCGGCGACCGAGGCCTCCGCGGCCGGGAGAACTCTCGGCGCTCGGGCTCCGCGTCTACCCTTGGGGAGCGGGCAGCCAGAAAATTCTGGCGGCGACCGAGGCCTCCGCGGCCGAGGAAATGGTCCTTGGTGATTTTACATGTTAAATTAACATGTGTATTAACACAGGCTGGGAGAAGCAGGCATTCTGGACTTTGGAAAATTTCGAGCAGGGGCCGGAGAAAATCTCCCGGCGACCGAGGCCTCTGCGGCCGGGAGAACTCTCGGCGCTCGGGCTCCGGGTGTACCCGCGGCAAGGCCCATTTTGTGTTATATAGGGGGTAGTGGTGTCCCGAGGGGGAAAAAATTAACATGTTAAATACTGCTTCCAGGCAATAGGAAAATGTCTCGGCGACGGAACACACCACTACCCGGCGAATTCCCGCCCCTCGGACTCCGTGCGCCAGCTAGTAAGAGCGAATCGGGACTTGGAAAAAATTTTATCGGGGAGCCAGAAAATTCTCCCGGCGATCAAGGCAATCACCGCCGGGAGAATTTTTTCTAGCTAACCGATTGAAATTTTCAAAGTACCAATTGCCTCGAAAACAACCACGAACGTAAAACAACCACGAACGGAAAACAACCACGAACGACAACAACCACGAACGACAACAACCACGAACGACAACAACCACGAACGGAAAACAACCCCGAACGACAACAACCACGAACGCACAACAACCACGAATGAAAACAACCACGAACAGTAAACAACCACGAACGAAAACAACCACGAACGAAAACCACCTCGTTCGTGGTTGTTCGCCTTGTGGGGCGAATCGGGACATCATGCAAATAGCTGGAGACATTCTCCCGGCGATCGAGGCCTCGGCGCCCGGGAAAAATGCCCGCGCTCGGGCGTTGTGGGCACCCATTGCATGGCCCATTTTGGGTTATATAGGGGGTAGTGGTGTCCCGAGGGGGAAAAAATTAACATGTTAAATACTGCTCCCAGGCAATTGTAAAATGTCTCGGCGACGGAAGGCACCACTACCCGGCATATTTCCGCCCCTCGGACTCCGTGCGCCAGCCTGTAATAGCGAATCGGGACTTAGAAAAAATTCGAGCAGAGAGCCAGAAAATTCTCCCGGCGATGGAGGCCTCCGCGGCCGAGGAAATTGTCATTGGTGATTTTGCATGTTAAATTAACATGTGTATTAACACAGGCTTGGAGAAGCAAGCCTGCGGGACTCTGCAATACATTGAGCGGGGAGCCAGAAAATTCTGGCGGCGACCGAGGCCTCCGCGGCCGGGAGAACTCTCGGCGCTCGGGCTCCGCGTCTACACATGGGGAGCGGGCAGCCAGAAAATTCTGGCGGCGACCGAGGCCTCCGCGGCCGAGGAAATGGTCCTTGGTGATTTTACATGTTAAATTAACATGTGTATTAACACAGGCTGGGAGAAGCAAGCCTGCGGGTCGCTGCAATATATTGAGCGGGGAGCCAGAAATTTCTGGCGGCGATCGAGGCCTCCGCGGCCGGGGAAATAATCCTCGGTAATTTTACATGTTAAATTAACATGTGTATTAACACAGGCTTGGAGAAGCAAGCCTGCGGGTCTCTGCAATACATTGAGCGGGGAGCCAGAAATTTCTGGCGGCGACCGAGGCCTCTGCGGCCGGGATAATAATCCTTGGTAATTTTACATGTTAAATTAACATGTGTATTAACACAGGCTGGGAGAACTAGGCATTCTGGACTTTGAAAAATTTCGAGCAGGGGCCAGAGAAATTCTCCCGGCGACAGAGGCCTCCGCGGCCGGGAGAAATCTCGGCGCTCGGGCAGCGCGTCTACCCATGGGGAGCGGGCAGCCAGAAAATTCTGGCGGCGACCGAGGCCTCCGCGGACGAGGAAAAGGTCATTGGTAATATTACATGTTAAATTAACATGTGTATTAACACATGCTGGGAGAAGCAGGCATTCTGGACTTTGAAAAATTTCGAGCAGGGGCCGGAGAAATTCTCCCGGCGACCGAGGCCTCCGCGGCCGGGAGAACTCTCGGCGCTCGGGCTCCGCGTCTACCAATGGGGAGCGGGCAGCCAGAAAATTCTGGCGGCGACCGAGGCCTCCGCGGCCGAGGAAATGGTCCTTGTTGATTTTACATGTTAAATTAACATGTGTATTAACACAGGCTGGGAGAAGCAAGCCTGCGGGACTCTGCAATACATTGAGCGGGGAGCCAGAAAATTCTGGCGGCGACCGAGGCCTCCGCGGCCGAGGAAATGGTCCTCAATGATTTTACATGTTAAATTAACATGTGTATTAACACAGGCTGGGAGAAGCAAGCCTGCGGGACTCTGCAATACATTGAGCGGGGAGCCAGAAAATTCTGGCGGCGACCGAGGCCTCCGCGGCCGGGGAAATAATCCTCGGTAATTTTACATGTTAAATTAACATGTGTATTAACACAGGCTGGGAGAAGCAGGCATTCTGGACTTTGAAAAATTTCGAGCAGGGGCCGGAGAAATTCTCCCGGCGACCGAGGCCTCCGCGGCCGGGAGAACTTCGGCGCTCGGGCTCCGCGTGTACACGCCGCAAGGCCCATTTTGGGTTATATAGGGGGTAGTGGTGTCTCTGGAGGGAAAAAATACACGGTAAATATTGCAGCCAGAGCCTATGGCAATCTGTTGGCGACCGAGGCCTCCACACCCCGGCAAATTTTCGGCTCTCGGACTGTGTGTATTCCACTGGAGACAGGCCTGCGGGACTCTGTAATATATTGAGCCGGGAG
Organism: Bacillus rossius redtenbacheri; assembly: GCF_032445375.1. NCBI lineage: Eukaryota > Metazoa > Arthropoda > Insecta > Phasmatodea > Bacillidae > Bacillus > Bacillus rossius. Next base: position 15,232 of record NW_026962906.1, read on the forward strand.
CCAGAAAATTCTGGCGGCGACCGAAGCCTCCGCGGCCGGGGAAATAATCCTCGGTAATTTTACATGTTAAATTAACATGTGTATTAACACAGGCTGGGAGAAGCAAGCCTGCGGGTCGCTGCAATATATTGAGCGGGGAGCCAGAAAATTCTGGCGGCGACCGAGGCCTCCGCGGCCGGGGAAATAATCCTCGGTAATTTTACATGTTAAATTAACATGTGTATTAACACAGGCTTGGAGAAGCAAGCCTGCGGGACTCTGCAATACATTGAGCGGGGAGCCAGAAAATTCTGGCGGCGACCGCGGCCTCTGCGGCCAGGGAAATAATCCTCGGTAATTTTACATGTTAAATAACCATGTGTATTAACACAGGCTGGGAGAAGCAAGCATGCGGGACTCTGCAATATATTGAGCAGGGAGCCAGAAAATTCTGGCTGCGACCGAGGCCTCTGCGGCCGAGGAAATGGTCATTGGTAATTTTACATGTTAAATTAACATGTGTTTTAACACAGGCTGGGAGATGCAGGCATTCTGGACTTAGAAAAATTTCGAGCAGGGGCCCGAGAAATTCTCCCGGCGACCGAGGCCTCCGCGGCCGGGAGAACTCTCGAAAACCACCTCGTTCGTGGTTGTTTGCCGTGCGGGGCGAATCGGGAAATCTAGCAAATAGCTGAAGACATTCTCCCGGCGATGGAGGCCTCGGCGGCCGGGAAAAACGCCCGCGCTCGGGCGTTGCGCGCCCCCTTGGCAAGGCCCATTTTGGGTTATATAGGGGGTAGTGGTGTCCCGAGGGGAAAAAATTAACATGTTAAATACTGCTCCCAGGCAATTGTAAAATGTCTCGGCGACGGAAGGCACCACTACCCGGCATATTTACGCCCCTCGGACTCCGTGCGCCAGCCTGTAATAGCGAATCGGGACTTAGAAAAAAAATTCGAGCAGGGAGCCAGAACATTTTCCCGGCGATCGAGGCCTCCGCGGCCGAGGAATTTGTCATTGGTGATTTTGCATGTTAAATTAACATGTGTATTAACACAGGCTTGGAGAAGCAAGCCTGCGGGACTCTGCAATACATTGAGCGGGCAGCCAGAAAATTCTGGCGGCGACCGAGGCCTCCGCGGCCGGGGAAATAATCCTCTGTAATTTTACATGTTAAATTAACATGTGTATTAACACAGGCTTGGAGAAGCAAGCCTGCGGGACGCTGCAATACATTGAGCGGGGAGCCAGAAATTTCTGGCGGCGACCGAGGCCTCTGCGGCCGGGATAATAATCCTTGGTAATTTTACATGTTAAATTAACATGTGTATTAACACAGGCTGGGAGAACTAGGCATTCTAGACTTTGAAAAATTTCGAGCAGGGGCCGGAGAAATTCTCCCGGCGACCGAGGCCTCCGCGGCCGGGAGAACTCTCGGCGCTCGGGCTCCGCGTCTACCCATGGGGAGCGGGAAGCCAGAAAATTCTGGCGGCGACCGAGGCCTCCGCGGCCGAGGAAATGGTCCTTGGTGATTTTACATGTTAAATTAACATGTGTATTAACACAGGCTGGGAAAAGCAAGCCTGCGGGACTCTGCAATATATTGAGCGGGGAGCCAGAAAATTCTGGCGGCGACCGAGGCCTCCACGGCCGGGGAAATAATCCTCGGTAATTTAACATGTTAAATTAACATGTGTATTAACACAGGCTTGGAGAAGCATGCCTGCGGGACTCTGCAATACATTGAGCGGGGAGCCAGAAAATTCTGGCGGCGACCGAGGCCTCTGCGGCCGAGGAAATGGTCATTGGTAATTTTACATGTTAAATTAACATGTGTATTAACACAGGCTGGGAAAAGCAAGCCTGCGGGACTCTGCAATATATTGAGCGGGGAGCCAGAAAATTCTGGCGGCGACCGAGGCCTCCACGGCCGGGGAAATAATCCTCGGTAATTTAACATGTTAAATTAACATGTGTATTAACACAGGCTGGGAGAAGCAGGCATTCTGGACTTTGAAAAATTTCGAGCAGGGGCCGGAGAAATTCTCCCGGCGACCGAGGCCTCCGCGGCCGGGAGAACACTCGGCGCTCGGGCTCCGCGTGTACCCGCGGCAAGGCCCATGTTGGGTTATATAGGGGGTAGTGGTGTCCCGAGGGGGAAAAAATTAACATGTTAAATACAGCTTCCAGGCAATAGAAAAATGTCTCGGCGACGGAAGGCACCACTACCCGGCGAATTCCCGCCCCTCTGACTCCGTGCGCCAGCCTGTAATAGCGAATCGGGACTTAGAAAAAATTCGAGCAGGGAGCCAGACAATTCTGTCGGCGACCGAGGCCTCCGTGGCCGGGGAAATAATCCTCGGTAATTTTACATGTTAAATTAACATGTGTATTAACACAGGCTTGGAGAACCAAGCCTGCGGGACTCTGCAATACATTGAGCGGGGAGCCAGAAAATTCTGGCGGCGACCGAGGCCTCCGCGGCCGGGGAAATAATCCTCGGTAATTTTACATGTTAAATTAACATGTGTATTAACACAGGCTTGGAGAACCAAGCCTGCGGGACTCTGCAATACATTGAGAGGTGAGCCAGAAAATTCTGGCGGCGACCGAGGCCTCCGCGGCCGAGGAAATGGTCCTCGGTGATTTTACATGTTAAATTAACATGTGTATTAACACAGGCTGGGAGAAGCAAGCCTGCGGGACTCTGCAATATATTGAGCGGGGAGCCAGAAAATTCTGGCGGCGACCGAGGCCTCCACGGCCGGGGAAATAATCCTCGATAATTTAACATGTTAAATTAACATGTGTATTAACACAGGCTGGGAGAAGCAGGCATTCTGGACTTTGAAAAATTTCGAGCAGGGGCCGGAGAAATTCTCCCGGCGACCGAGGCCTCCGCGGCCGGGAGAACTTCGGCGCTCGGGCTCTGCGTGTACCCACCGCAAGGCCTATTTTGGGTTTTATAGGGGGTAGTGGTGTCTCTGGAGGGAAAAAATACACGGTAAATATTGCAGCCAGAGCCTATGGCAATCTGTTGGCGACCGAGGCCTCCACACCCCGGCAAATTTTCGGCTCTCGGACTGTGTGTATTCCACTGGAGACAGGCCTGCGGGACTCTGTAATATATTGAGCCGGGAGCCAGAAAATTCTGGCGGCGACCGAGGCCTCCGCGGCCGAGGAAAAGGTCATTGGTAAAATTACATGTTAAATTAACATGTGTATTAACACAGGCTGGGAGAAGCAGGCATTCTGGACTTAGAAAAATTTCGAGCAGGGGCCCGAGAAATTCTCCCGGCTACGAGGCCTCCGCGGCCGGGAGAACTCTCGGCGCTCGGGCTCCGCGTCTACACATGGGGAGCGGGCAGCCAGAAAATTCTGGCGGCGACCGAGGCCTCCGCGGCCGAGGAAATGGTCCTTGGTGATTTTACATGTTAAATTAACATGTGTATTAACACAGGCTGGGAGAAGCAAGCCTGCGGGTCGCTGCAATATATTGAGCGGGGAGCCAGAAATTTCTGGCGGCGACCGAGGCCTCCGCGGCCGGGGAAATAATCCTCGGTAATTTTACATGTTAAATTAACATGTGTATTAACACAGGCTTGGAGAAGCAAGCATGCGGGACTCTGCAATATATTGAGCAGGGAGCCAGAAAATTCTGGCTGCGACCGAGGCCTCTGCGGCCGAGGAAATGGTCATTGGTAATTTTACATGTTAAATTAACATGTGTTTTAACACAGGCTGGGAGATGCAGGCATTCTGGACTTAGAAAAATTTCGAGCAGGGGCCAGGGAAATTCTCCCTGCGACCGAGGCCTCCGCGGCCGGGAGAACTCTCGAAAACCACCTCGTTCGTGGTTGTTTGTCGTGCGGGGCGAATCGGGAAATCTAGCAAATAGCTGAAGACATTCTCCCGGCGATGGAGGTCTCGGCGGCCGGGAAAAACGCCCGCGCTCGGGCGTTGCGCGCCCCCTTGGCAAGGCCCATTTTGCGTTATATAGGGGGTAGTGGTGTCACGAGGGGAAAAAATTAACATGTTAAATACTGCTCCCAGGCAATTGTAAAATGTCTCGGCGACGGAAGGCACCACTACCCGGCATATTTACGCCCCTCGGACTCCGTGCGCCAGCCTGTAATAGCGAATCGGGACTTAGAAAAAAAATTCGAGCAGGGAGCCAGAACATTTTCCCGGCGATCGAGGCCTCCGCGGCCGAGGAATTTGTCATTGGTGATTTTGCATGTTAAATTAACATGTGTATTAACACAGGCTTGGAGAAGCAAGCCTGCGGGACTCTGCAATACATTGAGCGGGCAGCCAGAAAATTCTGGCGGCGACCGAGGCCTCCGCGGCCGGGGAAATAATCCTCTGTAATTTTACATGTTAAATTAACATGTGTATTAACACAGGCTTGGAGAAGCAAGCCTGCGGGACTCTGCAATACATTGAGCGGGGAGCCAGAAATTTCTGGCGGCGACCGAGGCCTCTGCGGCCGGGATAATAATCCTTGGTAATTTTACATGTTAAATTAACATGTGTATTAACACAGGCTGGGAGAACTAGGCATTCTGGACTTTGAAAAATTTCGAGCAGGGGCCGGAGAAATTCTCCCGGCGACCGAGGCCTCCGCGGCCGGGAGAACTCTCGGCGCTCGGGCTCCGCGTCTACCCATGGGGAGCGGGCAGCCAGAAAATTCTGGCGGCGACCGAGGCCTCCGCGGCCGAGGAAAAGGTCATTGGTAATATTACATGTTAAATTAACATGTGTATTAACACATGCTGGGAGAAGCAGGCATTCTGGACTTTGAAAAATTTCGAGCAGGGGCCGGAGAAATTCTCCCGGCGACCGAGGCCTCCGCGGCCGGGAGAACTCTCGGCGCTTGGGCAGCGCGTCTACCCATGGGGAGCGGGCAGCCAGAAAATTCTGGCGGTGACCGAGGCCTCCGCGGCCGAGGAAATGGTCCTTGGTGATTTTACATGTTAAATTAACATGTGTATTAACACAGGCTGGGAGAAGCAGGCATTCTGGACTTAGAAAAATTTCGAGCAGGGGCCGTTGAAATTCTCCCGGCGACCGAGGCCTCCGCGGCCGGGAGAACTCTCGGCGCTCGGGCTCCGCGTGTACACGCGTCAAGGCCCATTTTGGGTTATATAGGGTGTAGTGGTGTCTCTGGAGGGAAAAAATACACGGTAAATATTGCAGCCAGAGCCTATGGCAATCTGTTGGCGACCGAGGCCTCCACACCCCGGCAAATTTTCGGCTCTCGGACTGTGTGTATTCCACTGGAGACAGGCCTGCGGGACTGTGCAGTATATTGAGCGGGGAGCCAGGAAAATCTCCCGGCGACCGAGGCCTCCGCGGCCGAGGAAATGGTAATTGGTGGTTTTGCATGTAAAATTAACATGTGTATTAACACAAGCTGGGATGAGAGGAATTTGGCGGCGACCGAGGCCTCCTCACCCCGGCAAAATATCAGCTACCGGGCTCTGCATATTCCTACAGAAGCAGGCCTGCAGGACTCTGCAATATATTGAGCGGGAACCAGAAAATTCTGGCGGCGACCGAGGCCTCCGCGGCCGAGGAAAATTGTCATTGGTGGTTTGCATGTAAAATTAACATGTGTATTAACACAAGCTGTGACCAGAGGAATTTGGCGGCGACCGGGGCCTCCACACCCCGGCAAAATATCAGCTACCGGGCTCTGCTTATTCACATTCAAGCAGGCATTAGGGACTCTGAAAAGTTTCGGGCGGGGAGCCAGAAAATTCTCCCGGCCACAGAGCCCTCCCTCCCGAGAGTCTGTGTAAATGCCTGTTATACAGGCCCCATGAATTCCAGCCTTATAGGTTATTTTAAGTCTCCGTTCGTGGTTGTTCGTAAACAACTGCGATTCGGGATTTTGACCTATTTCCTATGATCATGTTCCCGGAAGTTAGCCAGCCTCTTTCAGTCAAAATCTCATATTTTGGGTACCTTTGTGAACCCATCGATAGGCCCATTTTGGGTATATTAGGGGGACATGCAATCGGGAAAAATTGGAATTATTTGCAATATGGAAAGAATATGTACATAAATGAAAAGGGAGTCCCCCCGAGTTTTCTCGCCCTATATATATTGCAAAAATATCCAATTAATTATTGTGGAACCTGTAGCACCTTTCTATGAAGCAGAATTAACATTACAGAACGGTTTGAATGCTACCACCTCAGTTTCTCTACAATGCATTGGATTTCAAAGAGGTGAATTACTGTGGATGGTACTGTTGTATGGCTAACAAATCGTCTGGGAAACAATGCAGAATTAAATTAAGAAGGTTGTATGTTTTCTGTTACATGGTGGAGGTGCCCTCTAGTACACAGTAAAATGTTTTGTGGACTGCAGCTCCTTGAGGAATTAATTCAGTATGGGTCTTGTAGTGGTCTGAAAGTGGATGATGAAAAAGAATGTATAATGGTATTCAGAGCACCTCGCGGTGAAGCGGACATGCTACCTCAAAATGCTTGATTGATTCATGCCCAGTTCCCCCAAGAAGCGGTACATTGAAAAAATTGATTTACTTTGTGGATGATACTAGCAAATACTATCCGCTGGGGGAAGTAAGCAGAAATTTGGTGGTCGTATGTTTGTTACATGGTAGAGGTGCTTTCTAGTACACAATGAAATGCTTGGTGTACCGCTGCTCCTTGAAGAATTAATTCCATATGGGTCTAGCCGTGGTCTTAACTGTGAACACGAAGAACTATCTAAAGTGGCCTATCTGTCTGAACTGCAATACACAAGCTGCGAGCCAATGCTATACCTTTCTCAGGTAACGAGCTCTTGTGCGGCGATTCGATTGGATGCGAAATGGTGGGGAACGCGTGTCCGGTCGTCTTAACCAAGTAATGGTTCCCCTCTGTTAACAATGAAATGTTTGATGGATCGCAGCTCCCTGAGAGACAAGTTTCAAAGGGGTTAGTCGCGGTCTTCAATCCTGGCCAAGGTGCAGTCACCATCTATAAGAGATACCTGCTTTACTGAAGGGTAGCAAGAGTTCCCTTGCCCGCATGTTGCTCCGTGGGGGTATATCAGTATAAAGGTAGAAGAAGCCATGATCGGAGCTTCGGTGGATGAGATTGGCGGAGAAGACATGTTCTTGTCTATCTGGTAGATCAGGGGGGGTGGCAGCTGATCCGGAGAAAGCAAGCGGACTCCCGATGTTCCGTCGACTCCCAATGTACACTTGAAACATGCACATTTGGGTGGCGAGGGGGCGTTGTGGCCATCCGAAAACATGTCTTCATCTCTCTTATT
>NW_026962907.1:0-26232 GCF_032445375.1 Bacillus rossius redtenbacheri
GCCTAATTGCCTGCCTGCCTAATTGCCTGTCTGCCTAATTGCCTGCCTGCCTAATTGCCTGCATGCCTAATTGCTTGCCTAATTACTACCTAATTGCCTGCCTAAATGCCTGTCAAATTAACTGCCTTATTGCCTGCCTATTTGCCTGCCCAATTGCCTTCCCAATTGCCTGCCTAATTGCCTGGCTAATTAACTGCCTTATTGCCTGCCCAATGGCCTGCCTAATTAACTGCACAATTGCCTGCATAATTAACTGCCTAATTAAATGGCTAATTGCCTGCCTAATTGACCTTTTAATTAACTGCCTAATTGCCTGCTTAATTATCTGCCTAATTGCCTGCCTAATTATCTGGTTAATTGCCTGCCTAATTAACTGCCTAATTATCTGCTTAATTGCCTGCCTAATAACTGCCTAATTATCTGCTTAATTGCCTGCCTAATTAACTGCCTAATTAACTGCCCACTTGCCTGCCTAATTAACTGCCTAATTAACTGCCCAATTGCCTGCCTAATTAACCACCTAATTAACTGCCTAATTGCCTGCCTAATTGCCTGCCTAATTATCTGCTTAATTGCCTGCCTATATAACTGCCTAATTAACTGCCCAATTGCCTGCCTAATTAACTGCCCAATTGCCTGCCTAATTTACTGCCTAAGTGCCTGCCTAAGTGCCTGCCTAATTGCCTGCCTAATTGCCTGCCTAATTGCCTGCCTAATTAACTGCCTAATTGCCTGCTAAATTATCTGCCTAATTGCCTGCCTAATTATCTGCTTAATTGCCTGCCTTATTGACCGCCTAATTGCCTGCTTAAATATCTGCCTAATTGCCTGCCTAATCATCTGCTTAGTTGCCTGCCTAATTAACTGCCTAATAGTCTGCTTAATTTCCAGCCTAATTAACTGCCTAATTATCTGCCTAATTAACTGCCTAATTGCCTGCCTAATTGACCGCCTAATTAACTGCCTAATTGCCTGCCTAATTGACCGCCTAATTAACTGCCTAATTGCCTGCTTAATTATCTGCCTAATTATCTGCTTAATTGCCTGCCTAATTAATTGCCTAATTATCTGCTTAATTGCCTGCCTAATTAACTAACCAATTGCCTGCCTAATTAACTGCCTAATTAACTGCCAAATGCCTGCCTTATTGACCGCCTAATTAATTGCCTAATTGCCTGCTAAATTATCTGCATAATTGACTGCCAAATGATCTGCTTAATTGCCTGCCTAATTAACTGCCTAACTATCTGCTTAATTGCCTGCCTAATTAACTGCCTAATTAACTGCCTAATTAACTTCCCAATTGCATGCCTAATTAACTGCTTAATTAACTGACCAATTGCCTGCCTAATTGACCGCCTAATTAACTGCCTAATAGCCTGCCTAATTACCTGCCAAATTGCCTGCCTGCCTAATTAACTGCTTAATTGCCTGCATATTTGCCTGCTTAATTGCCTGCCTAATTGCCTGCCTAATTATCTGCTTAATTGCCTGCCTAATTAACTGCCTAATGAAATGCCTTATTGCCTGTCTAATTAACTGCCTAATTAACTGCCCAAATGCCTGCCTAATTAACTGCCTAATTAACTAACTAATTGCCTGCTATATTATCTGCCTAATTGCCTGCCTAATTGCTTGACTAATAAACTGCCTTATTGCCTAACTTATTGCCTGCTTAATTGCCTGCCTAATTGCCAGCCTAATTTACTTCCTAATTGCCTGCCTAATTGCCTGCCTAATAAACTGCCTAATTGCCTGCCTTATTATGTGCCTAATTGCCTGCCTAATTAACTGCCTAAGTGCCTGCCTAATTGCCTGCCTAATTAACTGCCCAATTGCCTGCCCAATTGACCGCTTAATTAACTGCCTAATTGCCTGCTTAATTATCTGCCTAATTACCTGCCTAATTGCCTGCCTAATTGCCTGCCTATTTATCTGCTTAATTGCCTGCCTATATAACTGCCTAATTAACTGCCCAATTGCCTGCCTAATTAACTGCCTAATTAACTGCCCAATTGCCTGCCTAATTAACTGCCTAAGTGCCTGCCTAATTGCCTGCCTAATTAACTGCCTGATTGCCTACTCATATATCTGCCTAATTGCCTGCCTAATTGCCTGCTTAATTGCCTGCCTAATTGCCTGCCTAATTATCTGCTTAATTGCCTGCCTAATTAACTGCCTAATGAAATGCCTTATTGCCTGTCTAATTAACTGCATAATTAACTGCCCAAATGCCTGCCTAATTAACTGCCTAATTAACTAACTAATTGCCTGCAATATTGACTGCCTAATCAACTGCCTAATTGCCTGCTTAATTATCTGCCTAATTGCATGCCTTATTATCTGCTTAATTGCCTGCCTAATTAACTGCCAAATTATCTTCTTAATTGCCTGAATAATTAACTGCCTTAATAACTGCTCAATTGCCTGCCTAATTAACTGCCTAATTAACTGCCCAATTGCCTGCTTAATTGACCACCTAATTAACTGCCTAATTGCCTGTCTAATTAACTGCCTAATTAACTGCCTAATTGCCTGCCTAATTGCCTGCCTAATTAACTGCTTAATTGCCTGCCTAATAAACTGCTAAATTAAATGCCTAATTACCTGTCTAATTAACTGCCTAATTAACTGCCTAATTGCCTGCCTAATTGCCTGCCTAATTGCCTGCCTAATTGCCTGCCTAATTGCCTGCCTAATTGCCTGCCTGATTGCCTGCTTAATTATCTGCCTAATTGCCTGCCTAATTGCCTGCCTAATTAACTGCCTAATTGCCCGCCTAATTAAATACCTAATTAACTGCACAATTGCCTGCCTAATTAACTGCCTAATTAAATGCCTAATTCCCTGCCTAATTGACCCCCTAATAAACAACCTGATTGCCTGCTTAATTATCTGCCTTATTGCCTGCCTAATTAACTGCCTAATTGCCTGCCTAATTGCCTGCCTAATTAACTACCTAAGTAACTGCACAATTGCCTGCATAATTAACTGACTAATTAAATGCCTATTTGCATGTCTTATTAACTGCACAATTGCCTGTTTAATTAACTGCCTAATTAACTGCCTAATTGCCTGCCTAATTGACCGCCTAATTAACTGCCTAATTGCCTGCTTAATTATCTGCCTAATTGCCTGCCTAATTATCTGCTTTATTGCCTGCCTAATTAACTGCCTAATTATCTGCCTAATTGCCTTCCTAATTAACTGCCTAATTAACTGCCCAATTGCCTGCCTAATTAACTGCATAATTAACTGCCCAATTGCTGGCCTAATTGACCGCCTAATTAAGTGCCTAATTGCCTGCCTAATTGCCTGCCTAATTATCTGCCTAATAGCCTGCCTAATAGCCTGCCTTATTACCTGCCAAATTGACTGCCTTCCTAATAAACTGCTTAATTACCTGCCTAATTGCCTGCCTGCCTAATTGCCTGCCTGCCTAATTGCTTGCCTAATTACTACCTAATTGCCTGCCTAAATGCCTGTCAAATTAACTGCCTTATTGCCTGCCTATTTGCCTGCTTAATTGCCTTCCCGATTGCCTGCCTAATTGCCTGTCTAATTAACTGCCTTATTGCCTGCCCAATGGCTTGCCTAATTAACTGCACAATTTCCTGCCTAATTAACTGCCTAATTAAATGCCTAATTGCCTGCCTAATTGACCTTTTAATTAACTGCCTAATTGCCTGCTTAATTATCTGCCTAATTGCCTGCCTAATTATCTGGTTAATTGCCTGCCTAATTAACTGCCTAATTATCTGCTTAATTGCCTGCCTAATTAACTGCCTAATTAACTGCCCAATTTCCTGCCTAATTAACTGCCTAATTAACTGCCCAATTGCCTGCCTAATTGACCGCCTAATTAACTGCCTAATTGCCTGCTTAATTATCTGCCTAATTGCCTGCCTAAATATCTGCTTAATTTCTGGCCTAATTAACTGCCTAATTATCTGCTTAATTGCCTGCCTAATTAAATGCCCAATTGCCTGCCTAATTAACTGCATAATTAACTGCCAAATTGCCTGCCTAATTAACTGCCTAATTAACTGCTTAAGTGTCTGCCTAATTGCCTGCCTAATTAACTGCCTGATTGCCTGCCTAATTAAATGCCTAATTGCCTGCCTAATTGCCTGCCTTATTAACTACCTTATTAAATGCACAATTGCCTGCCTAATTAACTGCCTAATTAAATGCCTAATTGCCTGTCTAATTAACCGCCTAATTAACTGCCTAATTGCCTGCCTAATTAACTGCCTAATTGCCTGCCTAATAACCGCCTAATTAACTGCCTAATTGCCTGCTTAATTATCTGCCTAATTGCGTGCCTAATCATCTGCTTAATTGCCTGCCTAATTAACAGCCTAATTATATGCTTAATTGCCTGCCTAATTAACTGCCTAATTAACTGACCAATTGCCTGCCTAATTGACCGCCTTATTAACTGCTTAATAGCCTGCCTAATTACCTGCCAAATAGCCTGCCTGCCTAATTAACTGCTTAATTGCCTGCTTGCCTAATTGCCTGCTTGCCTAATTGCTTGCCTTATAACTGCATAATTGCCTGCTAAATTACCTGCCTAATTGCTTGCCTAATTGCTTGACTAATAAACTGCCTTATTGCCTGCCTTATTGCCTGCTTAATTGCCTGCCTAATTGCCAGCCTGATTTACTTCCTAATTGCCTGCCAAATTGCCTGCCTAATTAACTGCCTAATTGCCTGTTTTATTATGTGCCTAATTGCCTGCCTAATTAACTGCCTAATTGCCTGCCTAATTGCCTGCCTAATTAACTACCTAATTAACTGCACACTTGCCTGCCTAATTAACTGCCTAATTAAATGCCTAATTGCCTGTCTAATTAACCGCCTAATTAACTGCCTAATTGCCTGCTTAATTATCTGCCTAATTGCCTGCCTAATTAACTGCCTAATTGACTGCCTAATTGCCTGCCTAATTATCTGCCTAATTGCCTGCCTAATTAACTGCCTTATTAACTGCCTAATTGCCTGCCTAATTTACTGCCTAAGTGCCTGCCTAATTGCCTGCCTGATTAACTGCCTGATTGCCTTCTCATATATCTGCCTAATTGCCTGCCTAATTAACTGCCTATTTGCCTGCCTAAATGCCTGCCTAATTGCCTTCCTAAATGTCTGCCTAATTCCCTGCCTAATTATCTGCTTAATTGCCTGCCTAATAAACTGCCTAATTAACTGCCCAATTGCTTGCTTAATTAACTGCCTAATTAACTGCCCAAATGCCTGCCTAATTAACTGCCTAGTTAACTGCCTAAGTGCCTGCCTAATTGCCTGCTTAATACCCTGCTTAATTAACTGCCTAATTGCCTGTCTAATTATCTGCCTTATTGCCTGCCCAATTACCTGCCTAATTAACTGCCCAATTGCCTGCCTAATTAACTGCCTAATTAACTGCCTAAGTGCCTGCCTAATTGCCTGCCTAATTAACTGCCTAATTGCCTGCCTAATTGCCTGCCTACATGCCTGCCTAATTATCTGCTTAATTTCCTGCCTAATTAACTTCCTTATTAAATGCCTATTTGCCTGTATAATTAACTGCCTAAATAACTGCCCAATTGCCTGCTTAATTATCTGCCTAATTGCCTGCCTAATTATCTGCTTAATTGCCTGCCTAATTAATGCTGATTATCTGCTTAATTGCCTGCCTAATTAACTGCCCAATTGCCTGCCTAATTAACTGCCTAATTAACTGCCAAATGCCTGCCTTATTGACCGCCTAATTAACTGCCTAATTGCCTGCTTAATTATCTGCATAATTGACTGCCAAATGATCTGATTAATTGCCTGCCTAATTAACTGCCTAACTATCTGCTTAATTGCCTGCCTAATTAACTGCCTAATTAACTTCCCAATTGCCTGCCTAATTAACTGCTTAATTAACTGACCAATTGCCTGCCTAATTGACCGCCTAATTAACTGCCTAATAGCCTGCTTAATTACCTGCCAAATTGCCTGCCTGCCTAATTAACTGCTTAATTGCCTGCATATTTGCCTGCTTGCATAATTGCCTGCTTGCCTTATTGCTTGCCTAATAACTGCATAATTGCCTGCTATATTACCTGCCTAATTGCCTGCCTAATTGCTTGACTAATAAACTGCCTTATTGCCTGCCTTATTGCCTGCCTTATTGCCTGCTTAATTGCCTGCCTAATTGCCAGCCTAATTTACTTCCTAATTGCCTGCCTAATTGCCTGCCTAATTAACTGCCTAATTGCCTGCCTTATTATGTGCCTAATTGCCTGCCTAATTAACTTCCTAAGTGCCTGCCTAATTGCCTGCCTAATTAACTGCCCAATTGCCTGCCTAATTGACCGCTTAATTAACTGCCTAATTGCCTGCTTAATTATCTGCCTAATTACCTGCCTAATTGCCTGCCTAATTGCCTGCCTATTTATCTGCTTAATTGCCTGCCTATATAACTGCCTTATTAACTGCCCAATTGCCTGCCTAATTAACTGCCTAATTAACTGCCCAATTGCCTGCCTAATTAACTGCCTAAGTGCCTGCCTAATTGCCTGCCTAATTAACTGCCTGATTGCCTTCTCATATATCTGCCTAATTGCCTGCCTAATTGCCTGCTTAATTGCCTGCCTAATTGCCTGCCTAATTATCTGCTTAATTGCCTGCCTAATTAACTGCCTAATTAAATGCCTAATTGCCTGTCTAATTAACTGCCTAATTAACTGCCCAATTGCCTGCCTAATTAACTGCCTAATTAACTTCCTAATTGCCTGCAATATTGACTGCTTAATCAACTGCCTAATTGCCTGCTTAATTATCTGCCTAATTGCATGCCTAATTATCTGCTTAATTGCCTGCCTAATTAACTGCCTAATTATCTGCTTAATTGCCTGAATAATTAACTGCCTTAATAACTGCTCAATTGCCTGCCTAATTAACTGCCTAATTAACTGCCCAATTGCCTGCCTAATTGACCACCTAATTAACTGCCTAATTTCCTGTCTAATTAACTGCCCAATTAACTGCCCAATTGCCTGCCCAATTAACTGCCTAATTAACTGTTTAATTGCCTGCCTAATTGACCGCCTAATTAACTGCCTAATTGCCTGCCTAATTAACTGCCTAATAACTGCCTAATTGCCTGCCTAATTGCCTGCCTAATTAACTGCTTAATTGCCTGCCTAATTATCTGCTTAATTGCCTGCCTAATTAAATGCCTAATTATCTGCTTAATTGCCTGCCTAATTAACTGCACATTTGCCAGCCTAATTAACTGCTTAATTGAATGCCTAATTACCTGTTTAATTAACTGCCTAATTAACTGCCTAATTGCCTGCCTAATTGCCTGCCTAATTGCCTGCCTAATTGCCTGCCTAATTGCCTGCCTAATTGCCTGCATAATTAACTGCCTGATTGCCTGCTTAATTATCTGCCTAATTGCCTGCCTAATTAACTGCCTAATTGCCCGCCTAATTAAATACCTAATTAACTGCACAATTGCCTGCCTAATTAACTGCCTATTTTAATGCCTAATTTCCTGTCTAATAAACTGCCTAATTAACTGCCCAATTGCCTGCCAAATTATCTGCCTAATTGCCTGCCTAATTAACTGCCTAATTAACTGCACAATTGCCTGCCTAATTAACTGACTAATTAAATGCCTATTTGCATGTCTAATTAACTGCCCAATTGCCTGTTTAATTAACTGCCTAATTAACTGCCTAATTGCCTGCCTAATTGCCTGCCTAATTGCCTGCCTAATTAACTGCCTGATTGCCTGCTTAATTATCTGCCTAATTGCCTGCCTAAATAATTGCCTAATTGCCCGCCTAATTAAATATCTAATTAACTGCACAATGGCCTGCCTAATTAACTGCCTATTTAAATGCCTAATTTTCTGTCTAATAAACTGCCTAATTAACTGCCCAATTGCCTGCCTAATTATCTGCCTTAATGCCTGCCTAATTAACTGCCTAATTAACTGCCTAATTTCCTGCCTAATTGACCTCCTAATAAACAACCTGATTGCCTGCTTAATTATCTGCCTTATTGCCTGCCTATTTAACTGCCTAATTTCCTGCCTAATTGCCTGCCTAATTAACTACCTAATTAATAGCCCAATTGCCTGCCTAATTAACTGCCTAATTACCTGCCAAATTGCCTGCCTAATTCACTGCCTAATTAACTGCTTAAGTGTCTGCCTAATTGCCTGCCTTATTAACTGCCTGATTGCCTGCTTTATTATCTGCCTTATTGCCTGCCTAATTAAATGCCTAATTGCCTGCCTAATTGCCTGCCTTATTAACTACCTTATTAAATGCACAATTGCCTGCCTAATTAACTGCCTAATTGCCTGCCTAATTAACTGCCTAATTAACTGCCTAATTGCCTGCCTAATAACCGCCTAATTAACTGCCTAATTGCCTGCTTAATTATCTGCCTAATTGCCTGCCTAATCATCTGCTTAATTGCCTGCCTAATTAACTGCCTAATTATATGCTTAATTGCCTGCCTAATTAACTGCCTAATTAACTGACCAATTGCCTGCCTAATTGACCGCCTAATTAACTGCCTAATAGCCTGCCTAATTACCTGCCAAATAGCCTGCCTGCCTAATTAACTGCTTAATTGCCTGTTTATTTGCCTTCTTGCCTAATTGCCTGCTTGCCTAATTGCTTGCCTAATAACTGCATAATTGCCTGCTAAATTACCTGCCTAATTGCCTGCCTAATTGCTTGACTAATAAACTGCCTTATTGCCTGCCTTATTGCCTGCCTTATTGCCTGCTTAATTTCCTGCCTAATTGCCAGCCTAATTTACTTCCTAATTGCCTGCCAAATTGCCTGCCTAATTAACTGCCTAATTGCCTGTTTTATTATGTGCCTAATTGCCTGCCTAATTAACTGCCTAATTGCCTGCCTAATTAACTACCTAATTAACTGCACACTTGCCTGCCTAATTAACTGCCTAATTAAATGCCTAATTGCCTGTCTAATTAAACGCCTAATTAACTGCCTAATTGCCTGCTTAATTATCTGCCTAATTGCCTGCCTAATTAACTGCCTAATTGACTGTCTAATTGCCAGCCTAATTTCCTTCCTAATTATCTGCCTAATTGCCTGCCTAATTAACTGCCTTATTAACTGCCTAATTGCCTGCCTAATTAACTGCCTAAGTGCCTGCTTAATTGCCTGCCTGATTAACTGCCTGATTGCCTTCTCATATATCTGCCTAATTGCCTGCCTAATTAACTGCCTATTTGCCTGCCTAAATGCCTGCCTAATCGCCTGCCTAATTATCTGCTTAATTGCCTGCCTAATAAACTGCCTAATTAACTGCCCAATTGCTTGCTTAATTAACTGCCTAATTAACTGCCCAAATGCCTGCCTAATTAACTGCCTAGTTAACTGCCTAAGTGCCTGCCTAATTGCCTGCTTAATACCCTGCCTAATTAACTGCCTAATTGCCTGTCTAATTATCTGCCTTATTGCCTGCCCAATTACCTGCCTAATTAACTGCCCAATTGCCTGCCTAATTAACTGCCTAATTAACTGCCTAAGTGCCTGCCTAATTGCCTGCCTAATTGCCTGCCTAGTTGCCTGCCTACATGCCTGCCTAATTATCTGCTTAATTTCCTGCCTAATTAACTTCCTTATTAAATGCCTATTTGCCTGTCTAATTAACTGCCTAATTAACTGCCCAATTGCCTGCCTAATTAACTGCCTAATTAACTGCCTAATTGCCTGCCTTATTGACCGCCTAATTGCCTGCTTAATTATCTGCCTAATTGCCTGCCTAATCATCTGCTTAATTGCCTGCCTAATTAACTGCCTAATAGTCTGCTTAATTGCCAGCCTAATTAACTGCCTAATTTACTGCCTAATTGCGTGCCTAATTGACCGCCTAATTAACTGCCTAATTGCCTGCCTAATTGATCGCCTAATTAACTGCCTAATTGCCTGCTTAATTATCTGCCTAATTGCCTGCCTAATTATCTGCTTAATTGCCTGCCTAATTAAATGCCTAATTATCTGCTTAATTGCCTGCCTAATTAACTGCCCAATTGCCTGCCTAATTAACTGCCCAATTGCCTGCCTAATTGACCGCCTAATTAACTGCCTAATTGCCTGCTTAATTATCTGCCTAATTGCCTGCCTAAATATCTGCTTAATTGCTGGCCTAATTAACTGCCTAATTATCTGCTTAATTGCCTGCCTAATTAACTGCCTAATTAACTGCCTAATTGCCTGCCTAATTAACTGCCTAATTGCCTGCCTAATTGACCGCCTAATTAACTGCCTAAGTGCCTGCTTAATTATCTGCCTAATTGCCTGCCTAATTATCTGCTTAATTGCCTGCCTAATTAAATGCCAAATATTCTGCTTAATTGCCTGCCTAATTAACTGCACAATTGCCAGCCTAATTTACTTCCTAATTGCCTGCCTAATTGCCTGTCTAATTAACTGCCTAATTGCCTGTTTTATTATGTGCCTAATTGCCTGCCTAATTAACTGCCTAATTGCCTGCCTAATTGCCTGCCTAATTAACTGCCTGATTGCCTGCTTAATTATCTGCCTAATTGCCTGCAAATTAACTCCCTAATTGCCTGCCTAATTGCCTGCCTAATTAACTGCCTAATTGCCTGTTTTATTATGTGCCTAATTGCCTGCCTAATTGACCGCCTAATTAACTGCCTAATCTTCTGCTTAATTGCCTGCCTAATTAACTGCCTAATAGTCTGCTTAATTTCCAGCCTAATTAACTGCCTAATTAACCGCCTAATTAACTGCCTAATTGCCTGCCTAATTAACCGCCTAATTAACTGCCTAATTGCCTGCCTAATTAACTGCCTAATTAACTGCCTAATTGCCTGCCTAATAACCGCCTTATTAACTGCCTAATTGCCTGCTTAATTATCTGCCTAATTGCCTGCCTAATCATCTGCTTAATTGCCTGCCTAATTAACTGCCTAATTATATGCTTAATTGCCTGCCTAATTAACTGCCTAATTAACTGACCAATTGCCTGCCTAATTGACCGCCTAATTAACTGCCTAATAGCCTGCCTAATTACCTGCCAAATAGCCTGCCTGCCTAATTAACTGCTTAATTGCCTGCTTATTTGCCTGCTTGCCTAATTGCCTGCTTGCCTAATTGCTTGCCTAATAACTGCATAATTGCCTGCTAAATTAACTGCCTAATTGCCTGCCTAATTGCTTGACTAATAAACTGCCTAATTGCCTGCTTAATTATCTGCCTAATTGCCTGCCTAATTAACTGCCTAAGTGCCTGCCTAATTGCCTGCCTGATTAACTGCCTGATTGCCTTCTCATATATCTGCCTAATTGCCTGCCTAATTAACTGCCTATTTGCCTGCCTAAATGCCTGCCTAATTGCCTGCCTTATTATCTGCTTAATTGCCTGCCTAATAAACTGCCTAATTAACTGCCCAATTGCTTGCTTAATTAACTGCCTAATTAACTGCCCAATTGCCTGCCTAATTAACCGCCTAGTTAACTGCCTAAGTGCCTGCCTAATTGCCTGCTTAATACCCTGCCTAATTAATTGCCTAATTGCCTGTCTAATTATCTGCCTTATTGCCTGCCCAATTACCTGCCTAATTAACTGCCTAATTGCCTGCCTAATTAACTGCCTAATTAACTGCCTAAGTGCCTGCCTAACTGCCTGCCTAATTAACTGCCTAATTGCCTGCCTAATTGCCTGCCTACATGCCTGCCTAATTATCTGCTTAATTTCCTGCCTAATTAACTTCCTTATTAAATGCCAATTTGCCTGTCTAATTAACTGCCTAATTAACTGCCCAATTGCCTGCCTAATTAACTGCCTTATTAACTGCCTAATTGCCTGCCTTATTGACCGCCTAATTGCCTGCTTAATTATCTGCCTAATTACCTGCCTAATCATCTGCTTAATTGCCTGCCTAATTAACTGCCTAATAGTCTGATTAATTTCCAGCCTAATTAACTGCCTAATTAACTGCCTAATTGCCTGCCTAATTGACCGCCTAATTAACTGCCAAATTGCCTGCCTAATTGACCGCCTAATTAACTGCCTAATTGCCTGCTTAATTATCTGCCTAATTGCCTGCCTAATTTTCTGCTTAATTGCCTGCCTAATTAAATGCCTAATTATCTGCTTAATTGCCTGCCTAATTAACTGCCCAATTGCCTGCCTAATTAACTGCCCAATTGCCTGCCTAATTGACCGCCTAATTAACTGCCTAATTGCCTGCTTAATTATCTGCCTAATTGCCTGCCTAAATATCTGCTTAATTGCTGGCCTAATTAACTGCCTAATTATCTGCTTAATTGCCTGCCTAATTAACTGCCTAATTAAATGCCCAATTGCCTGCCTAATTAACTGCCTAATTGCCTGCCTAATTGACCGCCTAATTAACTGCCTAATTGCCTGCTTAATTATCTGCCTAATTGCCTGCCTAATTATCTGCTTGATTGCCTGCCTAATTAAATGCCAAATTATCTGCTTAATTGCCTGCCTAATTAACTGCCCAATTGCCAGCTTAATTTACTTCCTAATTGCCTGTCTAATTAACTGCCTAATTGCCTGTTTTATTATGTGCTTAATTGCCTGCCTAATTAACTGCCTAATTGCCTGCCTAATTGCCTGCCTAATTAACTGCCTGATTGCCTGCTTAATTATCTGCCTAATTGCCTGCAAATTAACTCCCTAATTGCCTGCCTAATTGCCTGCCTAATTAACTGCCTAATTGCCTGTTTTATTATGTGCCTAATTGCCTGCCTAATTGATCGCCTAATTAACTGCCTAATCTTCTGCTTAATTGCCTGCCTAATTAACTGCCTAATAGTCTGCTTAATTTCCAGCCTAATTAACTGCCTAATTAACTGCCTAATTGCCTGCCTAATTAACCGCCTAATTAACTGCCTAATTGCCTGCCTAATTGACCGCCTAATTATCTGCTTAATTGCCTGCCTAATTATCTGCTTAATTGCCTGCCTAATTAAATGCCTAATTATCTGCTTAATTGCCTGCCTAATTAACTAACCAATTGCCTGCCTTATTAACTGCCTAATTAACTGCCAAATGCCTGCCTTATTGACCGCCTAATTAACTGCCTAATTGCCTGCTTAATTATCTGCATAATTGACTGCCAAATGATCTGCTTAATTGCCTGCCTAATTAACTGCCTAACTATCTGCTTAATTGCCTGCCTAATTAACTGCCTAATTAACTTCCCAATTGCCTGCCTAATTAACTGCTTAATTAACTGACCAATTGCCTGCCTAATTGAGCGCTTATTAACTGCCTAATCGCCTGCCTAATTACCTGCCAAATTGCCTGCCTGCCTAATTAACTGCTTAATTGCCTGCATATTTGCCTGCTTGCCTAATTGCCTGCTTGCCTAATTGCTTGCCTAATAACTGCATAATTGCCTGCTATATTACCTGCCTAATTGCCTGCCTAATTGCTTGACTAATAAACTGCCTTATTGCCTGCCTTATTGCCTGCTTAATTGCCTGCCTAATTGCCAGCCTAATTTACTTCCTAATTGCCTGCCTAATTGCCTACCTAATTAACTGCCTAATTGCCTGCCTAATTGCCTGCCTTATTATGTGCCTAATTGCCTGCCTAATTAACTGCCTAAGTGCCTGCCTGATCGCCTGCCTAATTAACTGCCCAATTGCCTGCCTAATTGACCGCTTAATTAACTGCCTAATTGCCTGCTTAATTATCTGCCTAATTACCTGCCTAATTGCCTGCCTTATTATGTGCCTAATTGCCTGCCTAATTAACTGCCTAAGTGCCTGCCTAATTTCCTGCCTAATTAACTGCCCAATTGCCTGCCTAATTGACCGCTTAATTAACTGCCTAATTGCCTGCTTAATTATCTGCCTAATTACCTGCCTAATTGCCTGCCTAATTGCCTGCCTATTTATCTGCTTAATTGCCTGCCTATATAACTGCCTAATTAACTGCCCAATTGCCTGCTTAATTAACTGCCTAATTAACTGCCCAATTGCCTGCCTAATTAACTGCCTAAGTGCCTGCCTAATTGCCTGCCTAATTAACTGCCTGATTGCCTTCTCATATATCTGCCTAATTGCCTGCCTAATTGCCTGCTTAATTGCCTGCCTAATTGCCTGCCTAATTATCTGCTTAATTGCCTGCCTAATTAACTGCCTAATTATCTGCCTAATTGCCTGCCTAATCATCTGCTTAATTGCCTGCCTAATTAACTGCCTAATAGTCTGCTTAATTTCCAGCCTAATTAACTGCCTAATTAACTGCCTAATTGCCTGCCTAATTGACCGCCTAATTAACTGCCTAATTGCCTGCCTAATTGACCGCCTAATTAACTGCCTAATTGCCTGCTTAATTATCTGCCTAATTGCCTGCCTAATTATCTGCTTAATTGCCTGCCTAATTAAATGCCTAATTATCTGCTTAATTGCCTGCCTAATTAACTAACCAATTGCCTGCCTTATTAACTGCCTAATTAACTGCCAAATGCCTGCCTTATTGACCGCCTAATTAACTGCCTAATTGCCTGCTTAATTATCTGCATAATTGACTGCCAAATGATCTGCTTAATTGCCTGTCTAATTAACTGCCTAACTATCTGCTTAATTGCCTGCCTAATTAACTGCCTAATTAACTTCCCAATTGCCTGCCTAATTAACTGCTTAATTAACTGACCAATTGCCTGCCTAATTGACCGCCTAATTAACTGCCTAATAGCCTGCCTAATTACCTGCCAAATTGCCTGCCTGCCTAATTAACTGCTTAATTGCCTGAATATTTGCCTACTTGCCTTATTGCCTGCTTGCCTAATTGCTTGCCTAATAACTGCATAATTGCCTGCTATATTACCTGCCTAATTGCCTGCCTAATTGCTTGACTAATAAACTGCCTTATTGCCTGCCTTATTGCCTGCTTAATTGCCTGCCTAATTGCCAGCCTAATTTACTTCCTAATTGCCTGCCTAATTGCCTGCCTAATTAACTGCCTAATTGCCTGCCTTATTATGTGCCTAATTGCCTGCCTAATTAACTGCCTAAGTGCCTGCCTAATTGCCTGCCTAATTAACTGCCCAATTGCCTGCCTAATTGACCGCTTAATTAACTGCCTAATTGCCTGCTTAATTATCTGCCTAATTAACTGCCTAATTGCCTGCCTTATTGCCTGCCTACATGCCTGCCTAATTATCTGCTTAATTTCCTGCCTAATTAACTTCCTTATTAAATGCCAATTTGCCTGTCTAATTAACTGCCTAATTAACTGCCCAATTGCTGCCTAATTAACTGCCTAATTAACTGCCTAATTGCCTGTCTTATTGACCGCCTAATTGCCTGCTTAATTATCTGCCTAATTGCCTGCCTAATCATCTGCTTAATTGCCTGCCTAATTAACTGCCTAATAGTCTGCTTAATTTCCAGCCTAATTAACTGCCTAATTAACTGCCTAATTGCCTGCCTAATTGACCGCCTAATTAACTGCCTAATTGCCTGCCTAATTGACCGCCTAATTAACTGCCTAATTGCCTGCTTAATTATCTGCCTAATTGCCTGCCTAATTATCTGCTTAATTGCCTGCCTAATTAAATGCCTAATTATCTGCATAATTGCCTGCCTAATTAACTAACCAATTGCCTGCCTTATTAACTGCCTAATTAACTGCCAAATGCCTGCCTTATTGACCGCCTAATTAACTGCCTAATTGCCTGCTTAATTATCTGCATAATTGACTGCCAAATGATCTGCTTAATTGCCTGCCTAATTAACTGCCTAACTATATGCTTAATTGCCTGCCTAATTAACTGCCTAATTAACTTCCCAATTGCCTGCCTAATTAACTGCTTAATTAACTGACCAATTGCCTGCCTAATTGAGCGCTTATTAACTGCCTAATAGCCTGCCTAATTACCTGCCAAATTGCCTGCCTGCCTAATTAACTGCTTAATTGCCTGCATATTTGCCTGCTTGCCTAATTGCCTGCTTGCCTAATTGCTTGCCTAATAACTGCATAATTGCCTGCTATATTACCTGCCTAATTGCCTGCCTAATTGCTTGACTAATAAACTGCCTTATTGCCTGCCTTATTGCCTGCTTAATTGCCTGCCTAATTGCCAGCCTAATTTACTTCCTAATTGCCTGCCTAATTGCCTGCCTAATTAACTGCCTAATTGCCTGCCTTATTATGTGCCTAATTGCCTGCCTAATTAACTGCCTAAGTGCCTGCCTAATTGCCTGCCTAATTAACTGCCTAATTGCCTGCTTAATTGACCGCTTAATTAACTGCCTAATTGCCTGCTTAATTATCTGCCTAATTACCTGCCTAATTGCCTGCCTAATTGCCTGCCTATTTATCTGCTTAATTGCCTGCCTATATAACTGCCTAATTAAATGCCCAATTGCCTGCCTAATTAACTGCCTAATTAACTGCCCAATTGCCTGCCTAATTAACTGCCTAAGTGCCTGCCTAATTGACTGCCTTCCTAATAAACTGCTTAATTGCCTGCCTAATTGCCTGTCTGCCTAATTGCCTGCCTGCCTAATTGCCTGCCTGCCTAATTGCTTGCCTAATTACTACCTAATTACCTGCCTAAATGCCTGTCAAATTAACTGCCTTATTGCCTGCCTATTTGCCTGCTTAATTGCCTTCCCGATTGCCTGCCTAATTGCCTGTCTAATTAACTGCCTTATTGCCTGCCCAATGGCCTTCCTAATTAACTGCACAAATTCCTGCCTAATTAACTGCCTAATTAAATGCCAAATTGCCTGCCTAATTGACCTTTTAATTAACTGCCTAATTGCCTGCTTAATTATCTGCCTAATTGCCTGCCTAATTATCTGGTTAATTGCCTGCCTAATTAACTGCCTAATTATCTGCTTAATTGCCTGCCTAATTAACTGCCTAATTAACTGCCCAATTTCCTGCCTAATTAACTGCCTAATTAACTGCCTAATTGCCTGCCTAATTGACCGCCTAATTAACTGCCTATTTGCCTGCTTAATTATCTGCCTAATTGCCTGCCTAAATATCTGCTTAATTTCTGGCCTAATTAACTGCCTAATTATCTGCTTAATTGCCTGCCTAATTAACTGCCTAATTAAATGCCCAATTGCCTGCCTAATTAACTGCATAATTAACTGCCAAATTGCCTGCCTAATTCACTGCCTAATTAACTGCTTAAGTGTCTGCCTAATTGCCTGCCTAATTAACTGCCTGATTGCCTGCTTAATTATCTGCCTTATTGCCTGCCTAATTAAATGCCTAATTGCCTGCCTAATTGCCTGCCTTATTAACTACCTTATTAAATGCACAATTGCCTGCCTAATTGACCTTTTAATTAACTGCCTAATTGCCTGCTTAATTATCTGCCTAATTGCCTGCCTAATTAACTGCCTAATTGACTGCCTAATTGCCAGCCTAATTGCCAGCCTAATTATCTGCCTAATTGCCTGCCTAATTAACTGTCTTATTAACTGCCTAATTGCCTGCCTAATTAACTGCCTAAGTGCCTGCCTAATTGCCTGCCTGATTAACTGCCTGATTGCCTTCTCATATATCTGCCTAATTGCCTGCCTAATTAACTGCCTATTTGCCTGCCTAAATGCCTGCCTAATTGCCTGCCTTATTATCTGCTTAATTGCCTGCCTAATAAACTGCCTAATTAACTGCCCAATTGCTTGCTTAATTAACTGCCTAATTAACTGCCCAATTGCCTGCCTAATTAACTGCCTAGTTAACTGCCTAAGTGCCTGCCTAATTGCCTGCTTAATACCCTGCCTAATTAACTGCCTAATTGCCTGTCTAATTATCTGCCTTATTGCCTGCCCAATTACTTGCCTAATTAACTGCCCAATTGCCTGCCTAATTAACTGGCTAATTAACTGCCTAAGTGCCTGCCTAACTGCCTGCATAATTAACTGCCTAATTGCCTGCCTAATTGCCTGCCTACATGCCTGCCTAATTATCTGCTTAATTTCCTGCCTAATTAACTTCCTTATTAAATGCCAATTTGCCTGTCTAATTAACTGCCTAATTAACTGCCCAATTGCCTGCCTAATTAACTGCCTAATTAACTGCCTAATTGCCTGCCTTATTGACCGCCTAATTGCCTGCTTAATTATCTGCCTAATTGCCTTCCTAATCATCTGCTTAATTGCCTGCCTAATTAACTACCTAATAGTCTGCTTAATTTCCAGCCTAATTAACTGCCTAATTAACTGCCTAATTGCCTGCCTAATTGACCGCCTAATTAACTGCCAAATTGCCTGCCTAATTGACCGCCTAATTAACTGCCTAATTGCCTGCTTAATTATCTGCCTAATTGCCTGCCTAATCATCTGCTTAATTGCCTGCCTAATTAACTGCCTAATTATATGCTTAATTGCCTGCCTAATTAACTGCCTAATTAACTGACCAATTGCCTGCCTAATTGACCGCCTAATTAACTGCCTAATAGCCTGCCTAATTACCTGCCAAATAGCCTGCCTGCCTAATTAACTGCTTAATTGCCTGCTTATTTGCCTGCTTGCCTAATTGCCTGCTTGCCTAATTGCTTGCCTAATAACTGCATAATTGCCTGCTAAATTACCTGCCTAATTGCCTGCCTAATTGCTTGACTAATAAACTGCCTAATTGCCTGCTTAATTATCTGCCTAATTGCCTGCCTAATTAACTGCCAAATGCCTGCCTTATTGACCGCCTAATTAACTGCCTAATTGCCTGCTTAATTATCTGCATAATTGACTGCCAAATGATCTGCTTAATTGCCTGCCTAATTAACTGCCTAACTATCTGCTTAATTGCCTGCCTAATTAACTGCCTAATTAACTTCCCAATTGCCTGCCTAATTAACTGCTTAATTAACTGACCAATTGCCTGCCTAATTGACCGCCTAATTAACTGCCTAATAGCCTGCCTAATTACCTGCCAAATTGCCTGCCTGCCTAATTAACTGCTTAATTGCCTGCATATTTGCCTGCTTGCCTAATTGCCTGCTTGCCTAATTGCTTGCCTAATAACTGCATAATTGCCTGCTATATTACCTGCCTAATTGCCTGCCTAATTGCTTGACTAATAAACTGCCTTATTGCCTGCCTTATTGCCTGCTTAATTGCCTGCCTAATTGCCAGCCTAATTTACTTCCTAATTGCCTGCCTAATTAACTGCCTTATTGCCTGCCTTATTATGTGCCTAATTGCCTGCCTTAATTAACTGCCTAAGTGCCTGCCTAATTGCCTGCCTAATTAACTGCCCAATTGCCTGCCTAATTGACCGCTTAATTAACTGCCTAATTGCCTGCTTAATTATCTGCCTAATTACCTGCCTAATTGCCTGCCTTATTATGTATCTAATTGCCTGCCTAATTAACTGCCTAAGTGCCTGCCTAATTGCCTGCCTAATTAACTGCCCAATTGCCTGCCTAATTGACCGCTTAATTAACTGCCTAATTGCCTGCTTAATTATCTGCCTAATTACCTGCCTAATTGCCTGCCTAATTGCCTGCCTATTTATCTGCTTAATTGCCTGCCTATATAACTGCCTAATTAACTGCCCAATTGCCTGCCTAATTAACTGCCTAATTAACTGCCCAATTGCCTGCCTAATTAACTGCCTAAGTGCCTGCCTAATTGCCTGCCTAATTAACTGCCTGATTGCCTTCTCATATATCTGCCTAATTGCCTGCCTAATTGCCTGCTTAATTGCCTGCCTAATTGCCTGCCTAATTATCTGCTTAATTGCCTGCCTAATTAACTGCCTAATTATCTGCCTAATTGCCTGCCTAATCATCTGCTTAATTGCCTGCCTAATTAACTGCCTAATAGTCTGCTTAATTGCCTGCCTAATTAACTGCCTAATAGTCTGCTTAATTTCCAGCCTAATTAACTGCCTAATTAACTGCCTAAATCCTGCCTAATTGACCGCCTAATTAACTGCCTAATTGCCTGCCTAATTGACCGCCTAATTAACTGCCTAATTGCCTGCTTAATTATCTGCCTAATTGCCTGCCTAATTATCTGCTTAATTGCCTGCCTAATTAAATGCCTAATTATCTGCTTAATTGCCTGCCTAATTAACTAACCAATTGCCTGCCTTATTAACTGCCTAATTAACTGCCAAATGCCTGCCTTATTGACCGCCTAATTAACTGCCTAATTGCCTGCTTAATTATCTGCATAATTGACTGCCAAATGATCTGCTTAATTGCCTGCCTAATTAACTGCCTAACTATCTGCTTAATTGCCTGCCTAATTAACTGCCTAATTAACTTCCCAATTGCCTGCCTAATTAACTGCTTAATTAACTGACCAATTGCCTGCCTAATTGACCGCCTAATTAACTGCCTAATAGCCTGCCTAATTACCTGCCAAATTGCCTGCCTGCCTAATTAACTGCTTAATTGCCTGCATATTTGCCTGCTTGCCTAATTGCCTGCTTGCCTAATTGCTTGCCTAATAACTGCATAATTGCCTGCTAAATTACCTGCCTAATTGCCTGCCTAATTGCTTGACTAATAAACTGCCTAATTGCCTTCTTAATTATCTGCCTAATTGCCTGCCTAATTAACCGCCTAATTGACTGCCTAATTGCCAGCCTAATTGCCTGCCTAATTATCTGCCTAATTGCCTGCCTAATTAACTGCCTTATTAACTGCCTAATTGCCTGCCTAATTAACTGCCTAAGTGCCTGCCTAATTGCCTGCCTGATTAACTGCCTGATTGCCTTCTCATATATCTGCCTAATTGCCTGCCTAATTAACTGCCTATTTGCCTGCCTAAATGCCTGCCTAATTGCCTGCCTAATTATCTGCTTAATTGCCTGCCTAATAAACTGCCTAATTAACTGCCCAATTGCTTGCTTAATTAACTGCCTAATTAACTGCCCAATTGCCTGCCTAATTAACTGCCTAGTTAACTGCCTAAGTGTCTGCCTAATTGCCTGCTTAATACCCTGCCTAATTAACTGCCTAATTGCCTGTCTAATTATCTGCCTTATTGCCTGCCCAATTACCTGCCTAATTAACTGCCCAATTGCCTGCCTAATTAACTGCATAATTAACTGCCTAAGTGCCTGCCTAACTGCCTGCCTAATTAATTGCCTAATTGCCTGCCTAATTGCCTGCCTACATGCCTGCCTAATCATCTGCTTAATTTCCTGCCTAATTAACTTCCTTATTAAATGCCAATTTGCCTGTCTAATTAACTGCCTAATTAACTGCCCAATTGCCTGCCTAATTAACTGCCTAATTAACTGCCTAATTGCCTGCCTTTTTGACCGCCTAATTGCCTGCTTAATTATCTGCCTAATTGCCTGCCTAATCTTCTGCTTAATTGCCTGCCTAATTAACTGCCTAATAGTCTGCTTAATTTCCAGCCTAATTAACTGCCTAATTAACTGCCTAATTGCCTGCCTAATTGACCGCTTAATTAACTGCCTAATTGCCTGCCTAATTGACCGCCTAATTAACTGCCTAATTGCCTGCTTAATTATCTGCCTAATTGCCTGCCTAATTATCTGCTTAATTGCCTGCCTAATTAAATGCCTAATTATCTGCTTAATTGCCTGCCTAATTAACTAACCAATTGCCTGCCTTATTAACTGCCTAAATAACTGCCAAATGCCTGCCTTATTGACCGCCTAATTAACTGCCTAATTGCCTGCTTAATTATCTGCATAATTGACTGCCAAATGATCTGCTTAATTGCCTGCCTAATTAACTGCCTAACTATCTGCTTAATTGCCTGCCTAATTAACTTCCCAATTGCCTGCCTAATTAACTGCTTAATTAACTGACCAATTGCCTGCCTAATTGACCGCCTAATTAACTGCCTAATAGCCTGCCTAATTACCTGCCAAATTGCCTGCCTGCCTAACTAACTGCTTAATTGCCTGCATATTTGCCTGCTTGCCTAATTGCCTGCTTACCTAATTGCTTGCCTAATAACTGCATAATTGCCTGCTATATTACCTGCCTAATTGCCTGCCTATTTATCTGCTTAATTGCCTGCCTATATAACTGCCTAATTAACTGCCCAATTGCCTGCCTAATTAACTGCCTAATTAACTGCCCAATTGCCTGCCTAATTAACTGCCTAAGTGCCTGCCTAATTGCCTGCCTAATTAACTGCCTGATTGCCTTCTCATATATCTGCCTAATTGCCTGCCTAATTGCCTGCTTAATTGCCTGCCTAATTGCCTGCCTAATTATCTGCTTAATTGCCTGCCTAATTAACTGCCTAATTATCTGCCTAATTGCCTGCCTAATCATCTGCTTAATTGCCTGCTAATTAACTGCCTAATAGTCTGCTTAATTTCCAGCCTAATTAACTGCCTAATTAACTGCCTAAATCCTGCCTAATTGACCGCCTAATTTACTGCCTAATTGCCTGCCTAATTGACCGCCTAATTAACTGCCTAATTGCCTGCTTAATTATCTGCCTAATTGCCTGCCTAATTATCTGCTTAATTGCCTGCCTAATTAAATGCCTAATTATCTGCTTAATTGCCTGCCTAATTAACTAACCAATTGCCTGCCTTATTAACTGCCTAATTAACTGCCAAATGCCTGCCTTATTGACCGCCTAATTAACTGCCTAATTGCCTGCTTAATTATCTGCATAATTGACTGCCAAATGATCTGCTTAATTGCCTGCCTAATTAACTGCCTAACTATCTGCTTAATTGCCTGCCTAATTAACTGCCTAATTAACTTCCCAATTGCCTGCCTAATTAACTGCTTAATTAACTGACCAATTGCCTGCCTAATTGACCGCCTAATTAACTGCCTAATAGCCTGCCTAATTACCTGCCAAATTGCCTGCCTGCCTAATTAACTGCTTAATTGCCTGCATATTTGCCTGCTTGCCTAATTGCCTGCTTGCCTAATTGCTTGCCTAATAACTGCATAATTGCCTGCTAAATTACCTGCCTAATTGCCTGCCTAATTGCTTGACTAATAAACTGCCTAATTGCCTTCTTAATTATCTGCCTAATTGCCTGCCTAATTAACCGCCTAATTGACTGCCTAATTGCCAGCCTAATTGCCTGCCTAATTATCTGCCTAATTGCCTGCCTAATTAACTGCCTTATTAACTGCCTAATTGCCTGCCTAATTAACTGCCTAAGTGCCTGCCTAATTGCCTGCCTGATTAACTGCCTGATTGCCTTCTCATATATCTGCCTAATTGCCTGCCTAATTAACTGCCTATTTGCCTGCCTAAATGCCTGCCTAATTGCCTGCCTAATTATCTGCTTAATTGCCTGCCTAATAAACTGCCTAATTAACTGCCCAATTGCTTGCTTAATTAACTGCCTAATTAACTGCCCAATTGCCTGCCTAATTAACTGCCTAGTTAACTGCCTAAGTGTCTGCCTAATTGCCTGCTTAATACCCTGCCTAATTAACTGCCTAATTGCCTGTCTAATTATCTGCCTTATTGCCTGCCCAATTACCTGCCTAATTAACTGCCCAATTGCCTGCCAAATTAACTGCCTAATTAACTGCCTAAGTGCCTGCCTAAGTGCCTGTCTAATTAATTGCCTAATTGCCTGCCTAATTGCCTGCCTACATGCCTGCCTAATCATCTGCTTAATTTCCTGCCTAATTAACTTCCTTATTAAATGCCAATTTGCCTGTCTAATTAACTGCCTAATTAACTGCCCAATTGCCTGCCTAATTAACTGCCTAATTAACTGCCTAATTGCCTGCCTTTTTGACCGCCTAATTGCCTGCTTAATTATCTGCCTAATTGCCTGCCTAATCTTCTGCTTAATTGCCTGCCTAATTAACTGCCTAATAGTCTGCTTAATTTCCAGCCTAATTAACTGCCTAATTAACTGCCTAATTGCCTGCCTAATTGACCGCTTAATTAACTGCCTAATTGCCTGCCTAATTGACCGCCTAATTAACTGCCTAATTGCCTGCTTAATTATCTGCCTAATTGCCTGCCTAATTATCTGCTTAATTGCCTGCCTAATTAAATGCCTAATTATCTGCTTAATTGCCTGCCTAATTAACTAACCAATTGCCTGCCTTATTAACTGCCTAAATAACTGCCAAATGCCTGCCTTATTGACCGCCTAATTAACTGCATAATTGCCTGCTTAATTATCTGCATAATTGACTGCCAAATGATCTGCTTAATTGCCTGCCTAATTAACTGCCTAACTATCTGCTTAATTGCCTGCCTAATTAACTTCCCAATTGCCTGCCTAATTAACTGCTTAATTAACTGACCAATTGCCTGCCTAATTGACCGCCTAATTAACTGCCTAATAGCCTGCCTAATTACCTGCCAAATTGCCTGCCTGCCTAACTAACTGCTTAATTGCCTGCATATTTGCCTGCTTGCCTAATTGCCTGCTTGCCTAATTGCTTGCCTAATAACTGCATAATTGCCTGCTATATTACCTGCCTAATTGCCTGCCTAATTGCTTGACTAATAAACTGCCTTATTGCCTGCCTTATTGCCTGCTTAATTGCCTGCCTAATTGCCAGCCTAATTTACTTCCTAATTGCCTGCCTAATTGCCTGCCTAATTAACTGCCTAATTGCCTGCCTTATTATGTGCCTAATTGCCTGCCTAATTAACTGCCTAAGTGCCTGCCTAATTGCCTGCCTAATTAACTGCCCAATTGCCTGCCTAATTGACCGCTTAATTAACTGCCTAATTGCCTGCTTAATTATCTGCCTAATTACCTGCCTAATTGCCTGCCTTATTATGTGCCTAATTGCCTGCCTAATTAACTGCCTAAGTGCCTGCCTAATTAACTGCCCAATTGCCTGCCTAATTGACCGCTTAATTAACTGCCTAATTGCCTGCTTAATTATCTGCCTAATTACCTGCCTAATTGCCTGCCTAATTGCCTGCCTATTTATCTGCTTAATTGCCTGCCTATATAACTGCCTAATTAACTGCCCAATTGCCTGCCTAATTAACTGCCTAATTAACTGCCCAATTGCCTGCCTAATTAACTGCCTAAGTGCCTGCCTAATTGCCTGCCTTATTAACTGCCTGATTGCCTTCTCATATATCTGCCTAATTGCCTGCCTAAATGCCTACTTAATTGCCAGCCTAATTGCCTGCCTAATTATCTGCTTAATTGCCTGCCTAATTAACTGCCTAATTATCTGCCTAATTGCCTGCCTAATCATCTGCTTAAATGCCTGCCTAATTAACTGCCTAATAGTCTGCTTAATTTCCAGCCTAATTAACTGCCTAATTAACTGCCTAATTGCCTGCCTAATTGACCGCCTAATTAACTGCCTAATTGCCTGCCTAATTGACCGCCTAATTAACTGCCTAATTGCCTGCTTAATTATCTGCCTAATTGCCTGCCTAATTATCTGCTTAATTGCCTGCCTAATTAAATGCCTAATTATCTGCTTAATTGCCTGCCTAATTAACTAACCAATTGCCTGCCTTATTAACTGCCTAATTAACTGCCAAATGAATGCCTTATTGACCGCCTAATTAACTGCCTAATTGCCTGCTTAATTATCTGCATAATTGACTGCCAAATGATCTGCTTAATTGCCTGCCTAATTAACTGCCTAACTATCTGCTTAATTGCCTGCCTAATTAACTGCCTAATTAACTTCCCAATTGCCTGCCTAATTAACTGCTTAATTAACTGACCAATTGCCTGCCTAATTGACCGCCTAATTAACTGCCTAATAGCCTGCCTAATTACCTGCCAAATTGTCTGCCTGCCTAATTAACTGCTTAATTGCCTGCATATTTGCCTGCTTGCCTATTTGCCTGCTTGCCTAATTGCTTGCCTAATAACTGCATAATTGCCTGCTATATTACCTGCCTAATTGCCTGCCTAATTGCTTGACTAATAAACTGCCTTATTGCCTGCCTTATTGCCTGATTAATTGCCTGCCTAATTGCCAGCCTAATTTACTTCCTAATTGCCTGCCTAATTGCCTGCCTAATTAACTGCCTAATTGCCTGCCTTATTATGTGCCTAATTGCCTGCCTAATTAACTGCCTAAGTGCCTGCCTAATTGCCTGCCTAATTAACTGCCCAATTGCCTGCCTAATTGACCGCTTAATTAACTGCCTAATTGCCTGCTTAATTATCTGCCTAATTAACTGCCTAATTGCCTGCCTAATTGCCTGCCTACATGCCTGCCTAATTATCTGCTTAATTTCCTGCCTAATTAACTTCCTTATTAAATGCCAATTTGCCTGTCTAATTAACTGCCTAATTAACTGCCCAA
>NW_026962908.1:0-2500 GCF_032445375.1 Bacillus rossius redtenbacheri
CGCAGGCTTGCTTCTCCAAGCCTGTGTTAATACACATGTTAATGTAACATGCAAAATCACCAATGACAAATTCCTCGGCCGCGGAGGCCTCGATCGCCGGGAAAATGTTCTGGCTCCCTGCTCGAATTTTTTTTCTAAGTCCCGATTCGCTATTACAGGCTGGCGCACGGAGTCCGAGGGGCGTAAATATGCCGGGTAGTGGTGCCTTCCGTCGCCGAGACATTTTACAATTGCCTGGGAGCAGTATTTAACATGTTAATTTTTTCCCCTCGGGACACCACTACCCCCCTATATAACCCAAAATGGGCCTTGCCAAGGGGGCGCGCAACGCCCGAGCGCGGGCGTTTTTCCCGGCCGCCGAGGCCTCCATCGCCGGGAGAATGTCTTCAGCTATTTGCTAGATTTCCCGATTCGCCCCGCACGGCAAACAACCACGAACGAGGTGGTTTTCGAGAGTTCTTCCGGCCGCGGAGGCCTCGGCCGCCGGGAGAATTTCTCCGGCCCCTGTTCGAAATTTTTCTAAGACCAGAATGCCTGCATCTCCCAGCCTGTGTTAATACACATGTTAATTTAACATGTAAAATCACCAAGGACCATTTCCTCGGCCGCGGAGGCCTCGGTCGCCGCCAGAATTTTCTGGCTGCCCGCTCCCCCATGGGTAGACGCGGAGCCCGAGCGCCGAGAGTTCTCCCGGCCGCGGAGGCCTCGGTCGCCGGGAGAATTTCTGCGGCCCCTGCTCGAAATTTTTCAAAGTCCAGAATGCCTGCTTCTCCCAGCATGTGTTAATACACATGTTAATTTAACATGTAATATTACCAATGACCTTTTCCTCGGCCGCGGAGGCCTCGGTCGCCGCCAGAATTTTCTGGCTGCCCGCTCCCCATGGGTAGACGCGGAGCCCGAGCGCCGAGAGTTCTCCCGGCCCGCGGAGGCCTCGGTCGCCGGGAGAATTTCTCCGGCCCCTGCTCGAAATTTTTTCAAAGTCCAGAATGCCTGCTTCTCCCAGCATGTGTTAATACACATGTTAATTTAACATGTAAAATTACCAAGGATTATTATCCCGGCCGCGGAGGCCTCGGTCGCCGCCAGAATTTTCTGGCTCCCCGCTCAATATATTGCAGAGTCCCGCAGGCTTGCTTCTCCCAGCCAGTGTTAATACACATGTTAATTTAACATGTAAAATCACCGATGACCATTTCCTCGGCCGCGGAGGTCTCGGTCACCGCCAGAATTTTCTGGCTCCCTGCTCGAATTTTTTCTAAGTCCCGATTCGCTATTATAGGCTGGCGCACGGATTCCGAGGGGCGGGAATTCGCCGGGTAGTGGTGCCTTCCGTCGCCGAGACATTTCTCTATTGCCTGGAAGCTGTATTTAACATGTTAATTTTTACCCCTCGGGACACCACTACCCCCTATATAACCCAAAATGGACCTTGCCGCGGGTACACGCGGAGCCCGAGCGCCGAGAGTTCTCCCGGCCGCGGAGGCCTCGGTCGCCGCCAGAATTTTCTGGCTCCCCGCTCAATGTATTGCAGAGTCCCGCAGGCTTGCTTCTCCAAGCCTGTGTTAATACACATGTTAATTTAACATGCAAAATCACCAATGACAATTTCCTCGGCCGCGGAGGCCTCCATCGCCGGGAGAATTTTCTGGCTCTCTGCTCGAATTTTTTCTAAGTCCCGATTCGCTATTACAGGCTGGCGCACGGAGTCCGAGGGGCGGAAATATGCCGGGTAGTGGTGCCTTCCGTCGCCGAGACATTTCTCTATTGCCTGGAAGCTGTATTTAACATGTTAATTTTTTCCCCTCGGGACACCACTACCCCCTATATAACCCAAAATGGGCCTTGCCATGGGTGCGCGCAACGCCCAAACGCGCGCGTTTTTCCCGGCCGCCGAGGCCTCGATCGCCGGGAGAATGTCTCCAGCTATTTGCTTGATTTCCCGATTCGCCCCGCACGGCAAACAACCACGAACGAAAACAACCACGAATAGAGCAAAATTGCTATTTCTCAAGAACTTCTGTGTGGACGTGGCTGCTGCTTCTGCCACAGCTTCTCGGAAGGAAAATACGTCATTACTGATCCAAGCTAATATATTTTTACTGAATATATTAAAAAAAAAAAAAAAGTTAAAAAAAAAAAAACACTGTTTCTATGGAAAACAAAATTTCAAAATAGAAAATAAATTTGAATTAAAAATATTTTAAGATTAATTAATAAATATAAATTAATATTAGTATATATAAAAAAATTATTTTATTTAACATAATTTAAATGGGGTGCTTCTTAAGATATTATCCACATGATAATCCTCATACTCACATATGGCAATAAAATATTTATAATAATATACACCATTCATCCCACCACTTTTTTTTTATTGATAAAATAATTTTTTTATATAAAATATTTAAAATTAAAATTTTTTTAAAAAAAATTTACACTATTGTGGACTTGAACTGACTTACCTCAGAGAACTAATATTTAAAATTAATTAAAA
>NW_026962908.1:12500-26192 GCF_032445375.1 Bacillus rossius redtenbacheri
GATCAAGTTTGGTCATCTTTCCAGCAACATCAGCGGCTCGCGAAGAGCCGTCGCGCACCGGTCTGAAGACCTCACTAAATCATTCAATCGGTAGTAGCGACGGGCGGTGTGTACAAAGGGCAGGGACGTAATCAACGCGAGCTTATGACTCGCGCTTACTGGGAATTCCTCGTTCATGGGGTACAATTGCAAGCCCCAATCCCTAGCACGAAGGAGGTTCAACGGGTTACCCGGCCCTTTCGGGCTAGGAGGACACGCTGATTCCTTCAGTGTAGCGCGCGTGCGGCCCAGAACATCTAAGGGCATCACAGACCTGTTATTGCTCAATCTCGTGCGGCTAGAAGCCGCCTGTCCCTCTAAGAAGATCATTTGTCGCCGGTAGCACGAAGGGATACCGGAAGCGACTAGTTAGCAGGCCAGAGTCTCGTTCGTTATCGGAATTAACCAGACAAATCGCTCCACCAACTAAGAACGGCCATGCACCACCACCCACCGAATCAAGAAAGAGCTCTCAATCTGTCAATCCTTCCGGTGTCCGGGCCTGGTGAGGTTTCCCGTGTTGAGTCAAATTAAGCCGCAGGCTCCACTCCTGGTGGTGCCCTTCCGTCAATTCCTTTAAGTTTCAGCTTTGCAACCATACTTCCCCCGGAACCCAAAAGCTTTGGTTTCCCGGAAGCTGCCCGCCGAGTCATCGGAGGAACTTCGGCGGATCGCTAGCTGGCATCGTTTATGGTTAGAACTAGGGCGGTATCTGATCGCCTTCGAACCTCTAACTTTCGTTCTTGATTAATGAAAACACACATGGCAAATGCTTTCGCTTAGGTTCGTCTTGCGACGATCCAAGAATTTCACCTCTAACGTCGCAATACGAATGCCCCCGTTTGTCCCTGTTAATCATTACCTCGGGTTCCGAAAACCAACAAAATAGAACCGAGGTCCTATTCCATTATTCCATGCACACAATATTCAGGCGAAACACTGCCT
This sequence comes from Bacillus rossius redtenbacheri, assembly GCF_032445375.1. Classification (NCBI taxonomy): domain Eukaryota; kingdom Metazoa; phylum Arthropoda; class Insecta; order Phasmatodea; family Bacillidae; genus Bacillus; species Bacillus rossius. The sequence continues at coordinate 13,485 of NW_026962908.1, forward strand.
GCTTTGAGCACTCTAATTTGTTCAAAGTAAACGTGCCGGCCCACCTCGACACTCGGTGAAGAGCACCGCGGTAGGATTGCATCGGACCGCCGACGCGCGGGGCCCAAGCATGCACCCCGGGACGAAACACCCGCATCCAACCCGGCCTCCGCGAAGAGGTTACGAGAGGAGGGGCGAACGCCCGAGGGAAGGGGCTTGCCGCGGCCGACCGCATCCACCGGCAGGACGTCCGCACGGGCATGCCAGTTAGACACCGACGAACGGTGAACCGACAGCGTGGGACACAAGTCCAACTACGAGCTTTTTAACCGCAACAACTTTAATATACGCTATTGGAGCTGGAATTACCGCGGCTGCTGGCACCAGACTTGCCCTCCAATGGATACTCGTTAAAGGGTTTAAAGTGTTCTCATTCCGATTACGGGGCCTCGGATGAGTCCCGTATCGTTATTTTTCGTCACTACCTCCCCGTGCCGGGAGTGGGTAATTTGCGCGCCTGCTGCCTTCCTTGGATGTGGTAGCCGTTTCTCAGGCTCCCTCTCCGGAATCGAACCCTGATTCCCCGTTACCCGTTACAACCATGGTAGGCGCAGAACCTACCATCGACAGTTGATAAGGCAGACATTTGAAAGATGCGTCGCCGGTACGGAGACCGTGCGATCAGCACAAAGTTATCCAGAGTCACCAAAGCAAACGGACGCAGACGAGCCACGCCGATTGGTTTTGATCTAATAAAAGCATCCCTCCCATTTCTGGTCGGGACTCAGTTCAGCATGTATTAGCTCTAGAATTACCACAGTTATCCAAGTCATGTGGTACGATCTAAGGAACCATAACTGATTTAATGAGCCATTCGCGGTTTCACCTTATTTTGGCTTGCACTTAGACATGCATGGCTTAATCTTTGAGACAAGCATATGACTACTGGCAGGATCAACCAGGGAGCTGCTAGCAGCTTTTTTTTTCGTTCGGAGGAACCTCCCGGGTCCGCAGAGCACCGGGTCCGAATCTTATGATGTACATTTTTTTTTCCTTCTGTATCAACAAGTACGGGGGCGACTTCCCAATATCGACACCCGCTTTGCAATTGCAAAGTCTTTCCTTCCATCTCTAATTAATTTTCCTAGGGAGTAGGCGAGGCCAAACTTCCAAGGCTTTCACTGGCGAATATATCGCGCTCTTAGAAACTCGCATGGTACTTGGCGAGTGGATTTCAAATTATATGATCGGTGCCCACATTCGGGCGCGGCCCACTGCGGGAGCAGACCGTTGGCCCGTGGGCTCGCTGTGAACTAATTTGCCCACTGGTCCGAAAAGTATTCATTTCTAAACACCTTTGGCCAGGGCTGAAGACCGCGACTAACCCCTTTGAAACTTGTCTCTCAGGGAGCTGCGATCCATCAAACATTTCATTGTTAACAGAGGGGAACCATTACTTGGTTAAGACGATAGGACACGCGTTCCCCACCATTTCGCATCCAATCGAATTGCCGCACAAGAGCTCGTTACCTGAGAAAGGTATAGCATTGGCTCGCAGCTAGTGTATTGCAGTTCAGACAGATAGGCCACTTTAGATAGTTCTTAGTGTTCACAGTTATCACCAAGACTAGACCCATATGGATTTAATTCTTCAAGGAGCAGCGGTCCACCAATAAGAGAGATGAAGACATGTTTTCGGATGGCCACAACGCCCCCTCGCCACCCAAATGTGCATGTTTTAAGTGTACATTGGGAGTCGACGGAACATCGGGAGTCCGCTTGCTTTCTCCGGATCAGCTGCCACCCCCCTGATCTACCAGATAGACAAGAACATGTCTTCTCCACCAATCTCATCCACCGAAGCTCCGATCATGGCTTCTTCTACCTTTATACTGATATACCCCCACGGAGCAACATGCGGGCAAGGGAACTCTTGCTACCCTTCAGTAAAGCAGGTATCTCTTATAGATGGTGACTGCACCTTGGCCAGGATTGAAGACCGCGACTAACCCCTTTGAAACTTGTCTCTCAGGGAGCTGCGATCCATCAAACATTTCATTGTTAACAGAGGGGAACCATTACTTGGTTAAGACGATAGGACACGCGTTCCCCACCATTTCGCATCCAATCGAATTGCCGCACAAGAGCTCGTTACCTAAGAAAGGTATAGCATTGGCTCGCAGCTAGTGTATTGCAGTTCAGACAGATAGGCCACTTTAGATAGTTCTTAGTGTTCACAGTTATCACCAAGACTAGACCCATATGGAATTAATTCTTCAAGGAGCAGCGGTCCACCAATAAGAGAGATGAAGACATGTTTTCGGATGGCCACAACGCCCCCTCGCCACCCAAATGTGCATGTTTCAAGTGTACATTGGGAGTCGACGGAACATCGGGAGTCCGCTTGCTTTCTCCGGATCAGCTGCCACCCCCCTGATCTACCAGATAGACAAGAACATGTCTTCTCCGCCAATCTCATCCACCGAAGCTCCGATCATGGCTTCTTCTACCTTTATACTGATATACCCCCACGGAGCAACATGCGGGCAAGGGAACTCTTGCTACCCTTCAGTAAAGCAGGTATCTCTTATAGATGGTGACTGCACCTTGGCCAGGATTGAAGACCGCGACTAACCCCTTTGAAACTTGTCTCTCAGGGAGCTGCGATCCATCAAACATTTCATTGTTAACAGAGGGGAACCATTACTTGGTTAAGACGACCGGACACGCGTTCCCCACCATTTCGCATCCAATCGAATCGCCGCACAAGAGCTCGTTACCTGAGAAAGGTATAGCATTGGCTCGCAGCTTGTGTATTGCAGTTCAGACAGATAGGCCACTTTAGATAGTTCTTCGTGTTCACAGTTAAGACCACGGCTAGACCCATATGGAATTAATTCTTCAAGGAGCAGCGGTACACCAAGCATTTCATTGTGTACTAGAAAGCACCTCTACCATGTAACAAACATACGACCACCAAATTTCTGCTTACTTCCCCCAGCGGATAGTATTTGCTAGTATCATCCACAAAGTAAATCAATTTTTTCAATGTACCGCTTCTTGGGGGAACTGGGCATGAATCAATCAAGCATTTTGAGGTAGCATGTCCGCTTCACCGCGAGGTGCTCTGAATACCATTATACATTCTTTTTCATCATCCACTTTCAGACCACTACAAGACCCATACTGAATTAATTCCTCAAGGAGCTGCAGTCCACAAAACATTTTACTGTGTACTAGAGGGCACCTCCACCATGTAACAGAAAACATACAACCTTCTTAATTTAATTCTGCATTGTTTCCCAGACGATTTGTTAGCCATACAACAGTACCATCCACAGTAATTCACCTCTTTGAAATCCAATGCATTGTAGAGAAACTGAGGTGGTAGCATTCAAACCGTTCTGTAATGTTAATTCTGCTTCATAGAAAGGTGCTACAGGTTCCACAATAATTAATTGGATATTTTTGCAATATATATAGGGCGAGAAAACTCGGGGGGACTCCCTTTTCATTTATGTACATATTCTTTCCATATTGCAAATAATTCCAATTTTTCCCGATTGCATGTCCCCCTAATATACCCAAAATGGGCCTATCGATGGGTTCACAAAGGTACCCAAAATATGAGATTTTGACTGAAAGAGGCTGGCTAACTTCCGGGAACATGATCATAGGAAATAGGTCAAAATCCCGAATCGCAGTTGTTTACGAACAACCACGAACGGAGACTTAAAATAACCTATAAGGCTGGAATTCATGGGGCCTGTATAACAGGCATTTACACAGACTCTCGGGAGGGAGGGCTCTGTGGCCGGGAGAATTTTCTGGCTCCCCGCCCGAAACTTTTCAGAGTCCCTAATGCCTGCTTGAATGTGAATAAGCAGAGCCCGGTAGCTGATATTTTGCCGGGGTGTGGAGGCCCCGGTCGCCGCCAAATTCCTCTGGTCACAGCTTGTGTTAATACACATGTTAATTTTACATGCAAACCACCAATGACAATTTTCCTCGGCCGCGGAGGCCTCGGTCGCCGCCAGAATTTTCTGGTTCCCGCTCAATATATTGCAGAGTCCTGCAGGCCTGCTTCTGTAGGAATATGCAGAGCCCGGTAGCTGATATTTTGCCGGGGTGAGGAGGCCTCGGTCGCCGCCAAATTCCTCTCATCCCAGCTTGTGTTAATACACATGTTAATTTTACATGCAAAACCACCAATTACCATTTCCTCGGCCGCGGAGGCCTCGGTCGCCGGGAGATTTTCCTGGCTCCCCGCTCAATATACTGCACAGTCCCGCAGGCCTGTCTCCAGTGGAATACACACAGTCCGAGAGCCGAAAATTTGCCGGGGTGTGGAGGCCTCGGTCGCCAACAGATTGCCATAGGCTCTGGCTGCAATATTTACCGTGTATTTTTTCCCTCCAGAGACACCACTACACCCTATATAACCCAAAATGGGCCTTGACGCGTGTACACGCGGAGCCCGAGCGCCGAGAGTTCTCCCGGCCGCGGAGGCCTCGGTCGCCGGGAGAATTTCAACGGCCCCTGCTCGAAATTTTTCTAAGTCCAGAATGCCTGCTTCTCCCAGCCTGTGTTAATACACATGTTAATTTAACATGTAAAATCACCAAGGACCATTTCCTCGGCCGCGGAGGCCTCGGTCACCGCCAGAATTTTCTGGCTGCCCGCTCCCCATGGGTAGACGCGCTGCCCAAGCGCCGAGAGTTCTCCCGGCCGCGGAGGCCTCGGTCGCCGGGAGAATTTCTCCGGCCCCTGCTCGAAATTTTTCAAAGTCCAGAATGCCTGCTTCTCCCAGCATGTGTTAATACACATGTTAATTTAACATGTAATATTACCAATGACCTTTTCCTCGGCCGCGGAGGCCTCGGTCGCCGCCAGAATTTTCTGGCTGCCCGCTCCCCATGGGTAGACGCGGAGCCCGAGCGCCGAGAGTTCTCCCGGCCGCGGAGGCCTCGGTCGCCGGGAGAATTTCTCCGGCCCCTGCTCGAAATTTTTCAAAGTCCAGAATGCCTAGTTCTCCCAGCCTGTGTTAATACACATGTTAATTTAACATGTAAAATTACCAAGGATTATTATCCCGGCCGCAGAGGCCTCGGTCGCCGCCAGAAATTTCTGGCTCCCCGCTCAATGTATTGCAGAGTCCCGCAGGCTTGCTTCTCCAAGCCTGTGTTAATACACATGTTAATTTAACATGTAAAATTACAGAGGATTATTTCCCCGGCCGCGGAGGCCTCGGTCGCCGCCAGAATTTTCTGGCTGCCCGCTCAATGTATTGCAGAGTCCCGCAGGCTTGCTTCTCCAAGCCTGTGTTAATACACATGTTAATTTAACATGCAAAATCACCAATGACAAATTCCTCGGCCGCGGAGGCCTCGATCGCCGGGAAAATGTTCTGGCTCCCTGCTCGAATTTTTTTTCTAAGTCCCGATTCGCTATTACAGGCTGGCGCACGGAGTCCGAGGGGCGTAAATATGCCGGGTAGTGGTGCCTTCCGTCGCCGAGACATTTTACAATTGCCTGGGAGCAGTATTTAACATGTTAATTTTTTCCCCTCGTGACACCACTACCCCCTATATAACGCAAAATGGGCCTTGCCAAGGGGGCGCGCAACGCCCGAGCGCGGGCGTTTTTCCCGGCCGCCGAGACCTCCATCGCCGGGAGAATGTCTTCAGCTATTTGCTAGATTTCCCGATTCGCCCCGCACGACAAACAACCACGAACGAGGTGGTTTTCGAGAGTTCTCCCGGCCGCGGAGGCCTCGGTCGCAGGGAGAATTTCCCTGGCCCCTGCTCGAAATTTTTCTAAGTCCAGAATGCCTGCATCTCCCAGCCTGTGTTAAAACACATGTTAATTTAACATGTAAAATTACCAATGACCATTTCCTCGGCCGCAGAGGCCTCGGTCGCAGCCAGAATTTTCTGGCTCCCTGCTCAATATATTGCAGAGTCCCGCATGCTTGCTTCTCCAAGCCTGTGTTAATACACATGTTAATTTAACATGTAAAATTACCGAGGATTATTTCCCCGGCCGCGGAGGCCTCGGTCGCCGCCAGAAATTTCTGGCTCCCCGCTCAATATATTGCAGCGACCCGCAGGCTTGCTTCTCCCAGCCTGTGTTAATACACATGTTAATTTAACATGTAAAATCACCAAGGACCATTTCCTCGGCCGCGGAGGCCTCGGTCGCCGCCAGAATTTTCTGGCTGCCCGCTCCCCATGTGTAGACGCGGAGCCCGAGCGCCGAGAGTTCTCCCGGCCGCGGAGGCCTCGTAGCCGGGAGAATTTCTCGGGCCCCTGCTCGAAATTTTTCTAAGTCCAGAATGCCTGCTTCTCCCAGCCTGTGTTAATACACATGTTAATTTAACATGTAATTTTACCAATGACCTTTTCCTCGGCCGCGGAGGCCTCGGTCGCCGCCAGAATTTTCTGGCTCCCGGCTCAATATATTACAGAGTCCCGCAGGCCTGTCTCCAGTGGAATACACACAGTCCGAGAGCCGAAAATTTGCCGGGGTGTGGAGGCCTCGGTCGCCAACAGATTGCCATAGGCTCTGGCTGCAATATTTACCGTGTATTTTTTCCCTCCAGAGACACCACTACCCCCTATAAAACCCAAAATAGGCCTTGCGGTGGGTACACGCAGAGCCCGAGCGCCGAAGTTCTCCCGGCCGCGGAGGCCTCGGTCGCCGGGAGAATTTCTCCGGCCCCTGCTCGAAATTTTTCAAAGTCCAGAATGCCTGCTTCTCCCAGCCTGTGTTAATACACATGTTAATTTAACATGTTAAATTATCGAGGATTATTTCCCCGGCCGTGGAGGCCTCGGTCGCCGCCAGAATTTTCTGGCTCCCCGCTCAATATATTGCAGAGTCCCGCAGGCTTGCTTCTCCCAGCCTGTGTTAATACACATGTTAATTTAACATGTAAAATCACCGAGGACCATTTCCTCGGCCGCGGAGGCCTCGGTCGCCGCCAGAATTTTCTGGCTCACCTCTCAATGTATTGCAGAGTCCCGCAGGCTTGGTTCTCCAAGCCTGTGTTAATACACATGTTAATTTAACATGTAAAATTACCGAGGATTATTTCCCCGGCCGCGGAGGCCTCGGTCGCCGCCAGAATTTTCTGGCTCCCCGCTCAATGTATTGCAGAGTCCCGCAGGCTTGGTTCTCCAAGCCTGTGTTAATACACATGTTAATTTAACATGTAAAATTACCGAGGATTATTTCCCCGGCCACGGAGGCCTCGGTCGCCGACAGAATTGTCTGGCTCCCTGCTCGAATTTTTTCTAAGTCCCGATTCGCTATTACAGGCTGGCGCACGGAGTCAGAGGGGCGGGAATTCGCCGGGTAGTGGTGCCTTCCGTCGCCGAGACATTTTTCTATTGCCTGGAAGCTGTATTTAACATGTTAATTTTTTCCCCCTCGGGACACCACTACCCCCTATATAACCCAACATGGGCCTTGCCGCGGGTACACGCGGAGCCCGAGCGCCGAGTGTTCTCCCGGCCGCGGAGGCCTCGGTCGCCGGGAGAATTTCTCCGGCCCCTGCTCGAAATTTTTCAAAGTCCAGAATGCCTGCTTCTCCCAGCCTGTGTTAATACACATGTTAATTTAACATGTTAAATTACCGAGGATTATTTCCCCGGCCGTGGAGGCCTCGGTCGCCGCCAGAATTTTCTGGCTCCCCGCTCAATATATTGCAGAGTCCCGCAGGCTTGCTTTTCCCAGCCTGTGTTAATACACATGTTAATTTAACATGTAAAATTACCAATGACCATTTCCTCGGCCGCAGAGGCCTCGGTCGCCGCCAGAATTTTCTGGCTCCCCGCTCAATGTATTGCAGAGTCCCGCAGGCATGCTTCTCCAAGCCTGTGTTAATACACATGTTAATTTAACATGTTAAATTACCGAGGATTATTTCCCCGGCCGTGGAGGCCTCGGTCGCCGCCAGAATTTTCTGGCTCCCCGCTCAATATATTGCAGAGTCCCGCAGGCTTGCTTTTCCCAGCCTGTGTTAATACACATGTTAATTTAACATGTAAAATCACCAAGGACCATTTCCTCGGCCGCGGAGGCCTCGGTCGCCGCCAGAATTTTCTGGCTTCCCGCTCCCCATGGGTAGACGCGGAGCCCGAGCGCCGAGAGTTCTCCCGGCCGCGGAGGCCTCGGTCGCCGGGAGAATTTCTCCGGCCCCTGCTCGAAATTTTTCAAAGTCTAGAATGCCTAGTTCTCCCAGCCTGTGTTAATACACATGTTAATTTAACATGTAAAATTACCAAGGATTATTATCCCGGCCGCAGAGGCCTCGGTCGCCGCCAGAAATTTCTGGCTCCCCGCTCAATGTATTGCAGCGTCCCGCAGGCTTGCTTCTCCAAGCCTGTGTTAATACACATGTTAATTTAACATGTAAAATTACAGAGGATTATTTCCCCGGCCGCGGAGGCCTCGGTCGCCGCCAGAATTTTCTGGCTGCCCGCTCAATGTATTGCAGAGTCCCGCAGGCTTGCTTCTCCAAGCCTGTGTTAATACACATGTTAATTTAACATGCAAAATCACCAATGACAAATTCCTCGGCCGCGGAGGCCTCGATCGCCGGGAAAATGTTCTGGCTCCCTGCTCGAATTTTTTTTCTAAGTCCCGATTCGCTATTACAGGCTGGCGCACGGAGTCCGAGGGGCGTAAATATGCCGGGTAGTGGTGCCTTCCGTCGCCGAGACATTTTACAATTGCCTGGGAGCAGTATTTAACATGTTAATTTTTTCCCCTCGGGACACCACTACCCCCTATATAACCCAAAATGGGCCTTGCCAAGGGGGCGCGCAACGCCCGAGCGCGGGCGTTTTTCCCGGCCGCCGAGGCCTCCATCGCCGGGAGAATGTCTTCAGCTATTTGCTAGATTTCCCGATTCGCCCCGCACGGCAAACAACCACGAACGAGGTGGTTTTCGAGAGTTCTCCCGGCCGCGGAGGCCTCGGTCGCCGGGAGAATTTCTCGGGGCCCCTGCTCGAAATTTTTCTAAGTCCAGAATGCCTGCATCTCCCAGCCTGTGTTAAAACACATGTTAATTTAACATGTAAAATTACCAATGACCATTTCCTCGGCCGCAGAGGCCTCGGTCGCAGCCAGAATTTTCTGGCTCCCTGCTCAATATATTGCAGAGTCCCGCATGCTTGCTTCTCCCAGCCTGTGTTAATACACATGGTTATTTAACATGTAAAATTACCGAGGATTATTTCCCTGGCCGCAGAGGCCGCGGTCGCCGCCAGAATTTTCTGGCTCCCCGCTCAATGTATTGCAGAGTCCCGCAGGCTTGCTTCTCCAAGCCTGTGTTAATACACATGTTAATTTAACATGTAAAATTACCGAGGATTATTTCCCCGGCCGCGGAGGCCTCGGTCGCCGCCAGAATTTTCTGGCTCCCCGCTCAATATATTGCAGCGACCCGCAGGCTTGCTTCTCCCAGCCTGTGTTATACACATGTTAATTTAACATGTAAAATTACCGAGGATTATTTCCCCGGCCGCGGAGGCTTCGGTCGCCGCAGAATTTTCTGGCTCCCGGCTCAATATATTACAGAGTCCCGCAGGCCTGTCTCCAGTGGAATACACACAGTCCGAGAGCCGAAAATTTGCCGGGGTGTGGAGGCCTCGGTCGCCAACAGATTGCCATAGGCTCTGGCTGCAATATTTACCGTGTATTTTTTCCCTCCAGAGACACCACTACCCCCTATATAACCCAAAATGGGCCTTGCGGCGTGTACACGCGGAGCCCGAGCGCCGAAGTTCTCCCGGCCGCGGAGGCCTCGGTCGCCGGGAGAATTTCTCCGGCCCCTGCTCGAAATTTTTCAAAGTCCAGAATGCCTGCTTCTCCCAGCCTGTGTTAATACACATGTTAATTTAACATGTAAAATTACCGAGGATTATTTCCCCGGCCGCGGAGGCCTCGGTCGCCGCCAGAATTTTCTGGCTCCCCGCTCAATGTATTGCAGAGTCCCGCAGGCTTGCTTCTCCCAGCCTGTGTTAATACACATGTTAATTTAACATGTAAAATCATTGAGGACCATTTCCTCGGCCGCGGAGGCCTCGGTCGCCGCCAGAATTTTCTGGCTCCCCCGCTCAATGTATTGCAGAGTCCCGCAGGCTTGCTTCTCCCAGCCTGTGTTAATACACATGTTAATTTAACATGTAAAATCAACAAGGACCATTTCCTCGGCCGCGGAGGCCTCGGTCGCCGCCAGAATTTTCTGGCTGCCCGCTCCCCATTGGTAGACGCGGAGCCCGAGCGCCGAGAGTTCTCCCGGCCGCGGAGGCCTCGGTCGCCGGGAGAATTTCTCCGGCCCCTGCTCGAAATTTTTCAAAGTCCAGAATGCCTGCTTCTCCCAGCATGTGTTAATACACATGTTAATTTAACATGTAATATTACCAATGACCTTTTCCTCGTCCGCGGAGGCCTCGGTCGCCGCCAGAATTTTCTGGCTGCCCCGCTCCCCATGGGTAGACGCGCTGCCCGAGCGCCGAGATTTCTCCCGGCCGCGGAGGCCTCTGTCGCCGGGAGAATTTCTCTGGCCCCTGCTCGAAATTTTTCAAAGTCCAGAATGCCTAGTTCTCCCAGCCTGTGTTAATACACATGTTAATTTAACATGTAAAATTACCAAGGATTATTATCCCGGCCGCAGAGGCCTCGGTCGCCGCCAGAAATTTCTGGCTCCCCGCTCAATGTATTGCAGAGACCCGCAGGCTTGCTTCTCCAAGCCTGTGTTAATACACATGTTAATTTAACATGTAAAATTACCGAGGATTATTTCCCCGGCCGCGGAGGCCTCGATCGCCGCCAGAAATTTCTGGCTCCCCGCTCAATATATTGCAGCGACCCGCAGGCTTGCTTCTCCCAGCCTGTGTTAATACACATGTTAATTTAACATGTAAAATCACCAAGGACCATTTCCTCGGCCGCGGAGGCCTCGGTCGCCGCCAGAATTTTCTGGCTGCCCGCTCCCCATGTGTAGACGCGGAGCCCGAGCGCCGAGAGTTCTCCCGGCCGCGGAGGCCTCGGTCGCCGCCAGAATTTTCTGGCTCCCCGCTCAATGTATTGCAGAGTCCCGCAGGCTTGCTTCTCCAAGCCTGTGTTAATACACATGTTAATTTAACATGCAAAATCACCAATGACAATTTCCTCGGCCGCGGAGGCCTCCATCGCCGGGAGAATTTTCTGGCTCTCTGCTCGAATTTTTTCTAAGTCCCGATTCGCTATTACAGGCTGGCGCACGGAGTCCGAGGGGCGGAAATATGCCGGGTAGTGGTGCCTTCCGTCGCCGAGACATTTTACAATTGCCTGGGAGCAGTATTTAACATGTTAATTTTTTCCCCCTCGGGACACCACTACCCCCCTATATAACCCAAAATGGGCCATGCAATGGGTGCCCACAACGCCCGAGCGCGGGCATTTTTCCCGGGCGCCGAGGCCTCGATCGCCGGGAGAATGTCTCCAGCTATTTGCATGATGTCCCGATTCGCCCCACAAGGCGAACAACCACGAACGAGGTGGTTTTCGTTCGTGGTTGTTTTCGTTCGTGGTTGTTTACTGTTCGTGGTTGTTTTCATTCGTGGTTGTTGTGCGTTCGTGGTTGTTGTCGTTCGGGGTTGTTTTCCCGTTCGTGGTTGTTGTCGTTCGTGGTTGTTGTCGTTCGTGGTTGTTGTCGTTCGTGGTTGTTTTCCGTTCGTGGTTGTTTTACGTTCGTGGTTGTTTTCGAGGCAATTGGTACTTTGAAAATTTCAATCGGTTAGCTAGAAAAAATTCTCCCGGCGGTGATTGCCTTGATCGCCGGGAGAATTTTCTGGCTCCCCGATAAAATTTTTTCCAAGTCCCGATTCGCTCTTACTAGCTGGCGCACGGAGTCCGAGGGGCGGGAATTCGCCGGGTAGTGGTGTGTTCCGTCGCCGAGACATTTTCCTATTGCCTGGAAGCAGTATTTAACATGTTAATTTTTTCCCCCTCGGGACACCACTACCCCCTATATAACACAAAATGGGCCTTGCCGCGGGTACACCCGGAGCCCGAGCGCCGAGAGTTCTCCCGGCCGCAGAGGCCTCGGTCGCCGGGAGATTTTCTCCGGCCCTGCTCGAAATTTTCCAAAGTCCAGAATGCCTGCTTCTCCCAGCCTGTGTTAATACACATGTTAATTTAACATGTAAAATCACCAAGGACCATTTCCTCGGCCGCGGAGGCCTCGGTCGCCGCCAGAATTTTCTGGCTGCCCGCTCCCCAAGGGTAGACGCGGAGCCCGAGCGCCGAGAGTTCTCCCGGCCGCGGAGGCCTCGGTCGCCGGGAGAATTTCTCCGGCCCCTGCTCGAAATTTTTCAAAGTCCAGAATGCCTGCTTCTCCCAGCATGTGTTAATACACATGTTAATTTAACATGTAATATTACCAATGACCTTTTCCTCGGCCGCGGAGGCCTCGGTCGCCGCCAGAATTTTCTGGCTGCCCGCTCCCCATGGGTAGACGCGGAGCCCGAGCGCCGAGAGTTCTCCCGGCCGCGGAGGCCTCGGTCGCCGGGAGAATTTCTCCGGCCCCTGCTCGAAATTTTTCAAAGTCCAGAATGCCTAGTTCTCCCAGCCTGTGTTAATACACATGTTAATTTAACATGTAAAATTACCAAGGATATTATCCCGGCCGCAGAGGCCTCGGTCGCCGCCAGAAATTTCTGGCTCCCCGCTCAATGT
>NW_026962909.1:0-30000 GCF_032445375.1 Bacillus rossius redtenbacheri
TATTAAGAAGTATTTAAAGATCTCGAGAGGCCAAACCATATTATTAATTGTTTTTTTTTTTTTTTTAAGAAATTAAATTATCTCACACAGTATCCACCAGCATTGTCTTTAAAACCATTTTTTTTTGTTATTTATTGAATTTAGTTCTCTTTATCTAACTGCCAAAAATGTTCATAATTTAGCTTTGCCGGTTAATTATGCAATACGTATGCACAGTTTATAAATATATATATATATAGTTCAAGAGGTTGACTAGTTTGAGCATCTAGTCCATAGATATGAAACACTGACCTGGAACGGGCGAGGGATCGCACCAGCGCGATGTGTGTGTGTGGTGATCTCGGCCGTGTCTGTGCCCGCAGTTGTTCGTGCACTCGCAGGGGGTCGAGGCGCTTCACGAGTTCTACCCGGCGAAACTGTTCCCGGCGGAGTTCGGCGGGACTGCGCCCGGAGCCCAGGAGCTCAGCGGTACGTTACCACCACATTAGGGAACACAATACTTGGTTTAGTTTGGGCTTTTACCCACCGTTCTTTACGACAGAGCAGTCTGCAAAAAAAATCTATCTCACGAACCTAATTATATGCCTGCACTTTAATTAAGTGAGCAGAGTGTCTAAACTTTCCTAAATCATCCTGGGTCCTATCATTAATTTTTGGAGAGGATTTATAAAAAAAAAATATTGAACAAGCAATTAACACTGAAGGTTACTATGAAATTCTTGTTTTGGTAACATAAAGAGAAGTAACGAGTTAAGAAGTAGAATGGAAAAAAATTCACTCATATAGAAAGCAGTTGGCTCTTATCACGTTATAAACAACCTGATTTACGTGTTTCATATTTCCTTGATGTCAAAAATTTGTAATAGCAATAATTCTCATATAATCCCATGGCTAAGACTTTTCCAGTACACCCGGCGTTTGTTTGATTGTGTCATGGTCAAAAAGACCTACAATTCAAGCAATTATCAAAAATTGATTGAGTGCAACAATCGTATTTATTATTTTTATTACTTTTACAATTTATATGTATAATTCAAACATGGTTATAACACAGTAGTAGGCAATATGGGCTATCGCAGCAATAATTCATGAATATTAAAACGTGTGTGTGGCCCTGTTTTATGGGGGAAAAAGTTTACATCAAGCTCATTGCGATTCAAGCATTTATTAAAGATTAAATTACTGGTAAATACTTTTCAAAAATAAATCTTGTATATCTTTTTGAGAGTCTGTAGTAGATACTTTAAATTATCATCGAATCTCTGTAAAATATAAACAATTTTTTTATATTTAAAGGTACACCTTTACAAAACCATCGTCTCAAAAGAAAACAAAAAACACTACTCATAATAATATGCTTGTTTTATACAACTGCAAGGAAATGTTTTTTAATTATATACAAAAAGAAGCGAAAAATAAGAGGATATTCTTGTAGTTTTATTTTATGTCACTTATTTTTTATCTTCAGTATTCATTTTGAGAATAAGAAATGATAGTGAATTTTCCAATAGCCTATTTAAAATTTATTATTCCGTAATTTATATACGTAGGCTTAGTGTGAGTGAGACAAGAGTCCTTGTAGCAACGAAGAAAGTAAAATAAATTATTTAAAAGTACTCATGTACAAATATTTGTTAGTGTGTAAAAATTACATACAAATTTATTTTCAATATATTAAATAATATGGACAAATTTAATTGAGTATCTAATGTGTTTTTGCCCAAAACCCAATGCAAAACCACACTTTAACTAAAATTTTATTTATGCTTTTCTCAATAACAATGTCTTTAAATATTTAAATAGTAACTGTCTTAGCTACGTAGCTAAAAAAATGTAAAAAATTGAATTTGGCTACCATCGTAGAGGCTGTAGAAAAACCACTTTCAAAATGTTTTAATGCTTACGTTCAACTTTAGTGTGCTAAAAAAGATAATAGATTTTGTCTTTTGTGCTCCAGTTTTTTTCGTGATGTAATACCCGTTACATTATTCTGTTTGTTCTTATTCTATTTGCAATCATCATCGTTGTAATTACATTATTTTATATTCTGGTTCTGGTGTAGTATAATTTACTGCAAATAATATCACTTAGTTACTTTAACTTGTGTAATGAATGTCGAACCTCTAATTTTAAAATATTTTAAAAACACTATTTTTATGTTACTTAGCACGTCCTGGCATGTTTTGTCTGAACTAAATAACATGATTTTTAAAAATACTTTGAGGACATAAATAAGAAAATGTAACATAATATTTTATTTGATTTTCTGAACTTAGGTTATCCTAACGTTTTTTTATTGCGCAGTTTCCAGACCTGCAATGGTTTTTTCCTATAATTGTTTTTTTATTCAAACATAAATTTTACAAACGGAATTTTCATTGCGAATAGTAAATTTTATTTTGGTTAGAGAGAATAGTTGGTAACACTTGTTACCTACACTCAGCTGGCTTTAGGAGGGAAACAGTAATTCATTGTTTACATGCTGTAGTGTGAGATTATAGTATTTGAAAAATAAGTTCCCGTAAGTGTTTAAATAACCCAAACGTTTTCTGTTATATCTATGGTAGTTATGTAACTGCTAAGCAAGACAAGACATTAGTAGTTTTGTGAGAAATGTCTATTTTGCTTACTTCGGCATAAAGCTTGGTGATAAAAACAAAAACTGGGACAAGTTATGTCGTACATGTGTCGAGGAAAAATTGGTGCCACAAATTAATTCCCTTTGCAATTCCATTTGTTTGGAGAGAGATACAAAATCATATTAACGACTGTTATTTCTGTATGGAACGTTTAAGTTCATGACGCCAAACTAAGAAGAATATAAAATATCCGAACTTTCCTTCGGCCATACGAATAGTTATGCATTGTGCATCTCTTCCTATCCCAGTTCCACCTCCCGTTTTCAAAAATGAGCTACAGGAAAACAATTCAGAAAATAAATGTAATAATTATGATGATTACTCCGAAGAAAATTCTGCGCCATAATAATTTCCTTATAATTAATGATCTAACTCGTGATTTAAATCGCACGAAGAATGCTGCTCAATTGCTTGGATCAAAACTGAAAGCAAAAAATCTCCTACTACCTGGAGTTTTGTTTCTTGGGATAGGATTCGAGCGAAGGAATTAATAAAATTCTTTAAAGAAAAAGACTCTCTGGTTTTATTGTTTTGATATTGACGGTTTATTGAATTTCTTTAACTTCACTAACAATCCAAATGAGTGGAGGTTATTTTTAGACTGGTCCAAAAGTAGTCCCAAAGGTGTAATTTTACATAATGGAGTTTTATTTGGTTCATTACACATTGCGCATTCAGTTAATCTCAAGGAAACAAAGGAAAATCTCAAAGATCTGCTGAAATTCATAATCTATGAAAAAAATTCTTGGTCAATTTTCGGTGATTTAAAATTTGTTGGTATGCTACTTGTTCTACAATCTGGCCGCATAAAAATGCTGTATTTTAATTTAATGAAACAGCAAAGCCAAACAAAAAAACTGGAAGCAGATAGACTGGTCCAAAAGAAAGCCCCTACAACCCGGTCCACAGAACATAATAAGTTAATGTACCACTTGTTCAACAAAGCACATTAAACTAGGATTAATGAAGCAGTTCACTAAAGCACTTCCAAAAGAAAGTGACTGCTTCCAGTATTTTGTAACAAAATTTCCGAAAATATCTTGTGCGAAACTGAAAGGTGTCTTTGTAGGACCGCAGATCAAAAAATTAATGAAAAACAGGATGTTTGAAAATACGATGAATCCTATATAAAAAATGGCCTGGGTTTCTTTTTAAGAAGTTGTGGCCAACGTTTTAGTTAACAAAGAAACATCCAGGGTACAAAAAGTGGTTAAAGAAATATGGAGGATTTCATGAAATTAGGATGTAACATGAGTGTGAAACTTCACTTCTAACATTCACATATTGATTTTTTCCCTGCAAAACTTGACTATGTCAGTGAACAACAAGAACGTTTTCACCATGACATTAAAGACATGGAAAAGATATACTAGGCAATGTAGGATGTAAATATGATGGCGGACAACTGCTTCATGCTTAAAAGAGATAGCACTTCTGAAGGAAGACAATCGAGGAAGAGAAGTTTTAACCAACATCAGACAGATCTTAAAGTGAAATCAGCGAAGAAAAAGAATTAAGTTGTCACCTACCGTTGTGTTTTCGTAAAAAACATAGCATTTTAAAGTAAGAATAATTTATTATACTATCGTCCACAGTAATGCAAGTACATTGCAATTCCACACTGCATTATAAAATACACGACTTTTAAATAAAACTCCACTAAATAATTAAATGTCCAAAAATTTCATTTACTTAAGGTGTTTTATTAACCCCTGGTTTGAAAAGTGTTTTTGGATGATGATAGTGCATTCCTTCTTTAATACTTCTTTTATAATTAACATTGTAAAAAAAATTCAGGTGATAACGTAAATAAATTATAAGAGTTAAACTATTCAAAAATATTAGATTAAAAGAGAGAAAATTGGAAAAAAGAACTTAATTTTAAGTTTCCAGCAATTTTATGGCTTGCAAAATAACATTTTTTAATGTTTTCAGTTTTAATAATAATTAATTTAAATTATTATCTTAATTATGTGCCACAATCGTCTTAATGAACAAAGTATTAAAGAAGTTCCGCCCAATTTTGCATCCGAAAACGTTTGTTCAGGCCAGGGGTGTTTAACTGCCCCCTACAAATAACTCAAAATTGAATTTTATAAAAACCTTACGTGATACAGTAAAAGTAAAATCATATTTGATATCAGCGTAATTAATACTTCTAAAATCACCTTATAGTCTGAAAACATCGCACCAATAATTATTTAATGTGGCATAGTGGAATTTTGTAATACTGAGGTAACATATTTTTTAAATTTTATAATAACTCATTGATTAAAGTTTTACTTTAACTAATTACCAGTATTTAATTTTAAAAAAATTTGTAAATCTTAAAAAGATATACATATTTTATTCTAAAAAAACTTCTTATTTTTAACCATTCCAGTAAAAAAATTATCTGTAAATTTTTAATTTTTATATAAGCGTTTTATAACTATCGTTGCAGCAAAAATTAAAATATTAATATTATTAATTGCGCCGTCAACGTTATAACTAAGAGAATGTTATTGTCATTAAAAAACTTAAAAAAATTATAATCTGTCCAATTTGCAGTTTAAATTTCAGTTAGCAAAAAAAAATTCATAGTATTTAAAATTATATTTTATTCATGGTTACTTAAATAACTTTACGAAGTATTTTTTGGTTAATGTTCTTAAAGTAATAAAACAATAGTTAATGAATTTTTATTTACTGAAGATATTATTGTCTTATCCATTAAATTCATTTTTACAAATTATTTTAAGGCGTTGTTCATTTCATTTGTAAATAAAGAATACGTTTGAACTGTAAGTTATATGAAGATGAAATTGTTTCTAACATTTTCAAATATAGCTTTCCTCATTTCATATCTAACATTCTATCATATATAAATATAAAACGAAAATTTATTTTAATAATAATGCTGAAAATATTTTGTTTTAGACATGTGGACTCAAAAATTGCTGGATGAAAGAGACTGGTTCCTGAGTGAGGAGAAGAAGATGGCTGACGAGTCGAAGCGTCTAGGAAAGATTCTGGACTCTGGAGAACTCTTTGGGATGGACGGTTCATTCCGAACACTATCCATCGACTAAATTGAAGATTTTTTAAGAATATATTAATTTTTATAACATACATTATATTATACATTATAATACACATTGTTTATTTGCTTAGTAGAATGTCACTTTCTTTAAATGTAATCAATGTTTATTTTGGTTACAGTTAAAGCTTTATACGTAGTTTACAGTAAACAAATGGGAAAACTGATTCAGCCAAATTGTTTTGGCACTTATAGACATTAAAGATATAAAATCTTCAGCTTCCTCAAATAAATATTTTTTTCAAACAATTCAATACTTGAAAGTATATAATTTACTGGTCAATTATCGAAGCTGTCTTAATATATATAATGTATTAGAATAAAAATTCCTGTTATTTTTACAAAATAAATAAATATTTTAACTAAAAATATTTGGTCAAATATTAATTACCTCTAAATGGATGTGGTTCACAAAGTAAAACATTTTATTTAGCACATCTCTAAATATTTATCAAAATATATAAACATTTTAAAACTACGTCAAAAAAGGGAGAAGGTTCTCAATTATTTGATATTTTTTTTTTTATGTTGTTTATGAAGCTATTTTAATTTTTTTTTGCGTTGGGTTTAATATAGGTGTAAGGTGGTTCTATTTTAATTACATTAGTTTTGGACCTTGTACTTAAAAGATACGCCAGAGAATGCCTCAAAATCAAATATGATATGTGTAGTAATTGAGGTTTTGTTAGGTTTTTGACAATCCCTAAGCCACTATGGTCAAGGCCGTGCTGGACTAGACTGGACTTGAACTAGGAAGTTTAACGAAAAACAGCACGAATATGTAGATTTGGTTATTATGTCAATACTAAAGGTACCTTACTATAGAACTAAGCAGAAACACTTCGGAACTCTTTAGCAAAACATAGCAGCATAAATACGGTGAATTGATTTTTTTATGTTTAATTTATATCATTTCTAATATAGATTACAAGTAAAAAGGATTTATGTTGTACAATTTCAATTACCAGACAAAGATAGACTTCGCAATCTTATTTCTGACAATACACTTTCATCGCGTGGCATAGTCAATAATTTATTTTATTCTAAATAAGACGATATTTTATCCATTGTTTTCACACGACTGAGACCTAAGTCACCTGGCATTTTGAAAATTTTTTGTACCCCTAAGTCTATAACATCTTTATTAAGTGTATTGCACTGTAACGTGTGCACCGTGACTGCCCAGCTTAGAATCAAAGGTAACATTTGGTGCTCGACGTCTCCGTATCCTTAATCGCCTGAAATGATACAACAACAAGAGTTATCGCAACCAAGCCATATTATATTTTATTCTGCTTCCAATCGTATCATCGTATTTCATTAATACTGTTACGAACGTGAGCAAGGCCGCGACACGTGCAGGTGCATAGCTGGCCGGCGGCCGCCACAAAATTAGATGCGCCACGCGCGCCTGGAAGATTACAAGGATTGTCACTTTGCCCCCTCCTTCACGGCCCTCACCCAGCGACACCCTGCCTTTGACACGTAACTGACACCTGACAGTTGCGGAGTCCCGTGCGTCACCTGGCAGCTGCTGACACGTGTTTCGAGAGATTTCTGTGGTCGGGTCGGCGCGGAATGACGCGACTGGCCCCAGCCGCACTCGCGAATTCTAGAAGGCGCCTGCGCTATATGTATATGCCTGGGACGCCAGCCTCAGATAGTTAGAGTTCAGAGAGAGTTCAGTCGGGATTTCTCCCGCGGCGGGGTTTCCGGGGCTATAGTGCCGCGGGTGCGGCAGAGTGGCGAAGTCCTTGGACGAAGGTTCCAGGGCAGGGAGTGAGTGAGTTCAGTGGAGTCGGGAGTTCTCCCGCGGTGGAGTTTCCGGGTGATAGAGCGGCGAAGTCCCTGGACGAAGGACCCAGGGCGAAGAGATCAGTTCCGGGCGATAGTGTCGTGGGCGCGGCGGAGTTCCGAGCGAAGTTCCGAGTGAGGCGTCGAGTGGGTCCTCGGCGAAGTGGAAGTGCGACGGCGGCGGCGGAGTGCGGTGACGGAGTCCTGCGACGGAGGTCCACGAGGGGTGCTGCGGCAAAAGTTGTGCCAGAGGTGCGGCCCAGTGAGGTGTACGGTGTGTAAAAACGAGTGACTGGGGAAGCAAAATTTTTAAGTGCAATTGATTATTTCGCAGTTTTAGATTTTTTTTGTAGTGAAGTAAATAGTGGCAATAAATAAAACTGTGAAGTGTACTAAAATCTTTAATTGGGCTATTCTTTACGAACCGTGTAAATCGTAACAATACAAATTCAGGTTATTTATCCTTCTTCAATTTGTTCTCTTTGAAGAGCAGGACACTGTAATTTCTTGACAATCCCTATTGCTCCATTTACAAGCCGGTCTGACACCGATATATTTCGCCTGTGCATGTCGTGGAATTCTTCAGCCAACTTCAGCGTTGATAATAAACCTCCGCAGTAATTGGCATCTTTTGAAATGACAATGTTTGGTGGCGCCCTTCCATAAGTGGCAATTTCAAGAGACTCATCTACAGTGTATATGGTGCAAGATTCTTGCAAAATAAATGTCGGGTAGCAACTCCAGTTAGGGATGAAACTTCCACAAATTTTGGTTTGAGTAATATATGCGTCTAATTCATGTGGTACAGTAACAACTCCCATCTATACCAATAAGCTTGAGGTGGACCTTTACATGTTTAATGGTATTTGAGGATCCATAACACGTCACTATCCTATTGACCAAAACTTATTATGGTGGAAAATTAACACGCTGTTGCGGATTAAATATAGTTTCACATATGAAACATGGTACATATTCAAAAACATTAATGGCTGTTCGAATTTGTTAAAATCTAAATATTTTTCTTGAATGGTTTGTTGCAAATTTTTTAATAAATGGTCCTTTTCATCTGAAGTTTAATGAAGCACCTATGAGGAATAATTACGTAATGCGCTAAACTTGTTATGATTGCTGTTTATCAGATTCATTCGCTGGCCGCTCATTAATCAAATTTAAAACATGAGCACGTTCGTCCTCTGATTCATTAACAAAATCGCTCGCGAATTCGACTAATTTTATGAGCACATTCTTACTCTGTTTCGCTGGCCAGTTGCCTGCGAATCAAACCAAGTCGATGAGCATGGTGTTCAACATCTTCGTTTGTTAAATGATCACATATCATGGTAAAGCGATGGTCTTGTTCTTCTTGACATTGGTTTCCTAATTCATATAACACATGATTTCTCATACCCAACAATCTAGTTCTTGCTTCTGTGGACTTTCATTCCTATGTCTTTTTTTTTTTTTTTTTTTTTTTTTTTTTTTAGCGTTTCCGTCTTTCAACTTCAGTTTTAATTATTTGTCGTTTCTTTATTCAAGATGCGTCTTTACTAGGCCTACCAATCACTTAAGATTGAAAAATAAACAACTTTTACACAAAACAAACGATTTAAAAATACACACAAATCAACATAAGTTTACTAAAAATTGCAAAAAAAGATACACCCTATTAATACTATTTTTTTCTGTTTATTGTCATAAGGAACTTATTGTTTACTATAAAATTATTTATTGTTTTATAATTTTCAAGTCTGTGCCAAGTATACCATAAAAATCTTATAGCCTACTCATATAATATTTTATATATATATTATATATTATATATATAACTGCCACTATTTATCGCATACGCACAACAAACGTAAATAAAGACTTAAAGCAAATTCTAAAAAGCTTAATACCGGACACACTCTGGAAATCATGGCAACCACTGTGACCAGCGCTCCTAGCGATATGGGTTTCCTAACTAGCATTTAAGCACATTTTGAACAGTCACTAAAGAAAAGTGACTATTAATAACAATTTATTTGTAATTTTGAATTGAAACTCCTTTGGGCGCGATGAGATTAAATTTGTAATGCCGATATTTACTGAAGCATTTTCATGAAAATGTTTTTGAAGGTTTTCTAACGTGAACAAAACAGATAATAGGTATTTGGCCAAAGATATATTAATATATCACAAGTATCTATAACTAGGACGTTGAAAAAATAATATAATAAATGTTTTAATTTAATATATTATAATTTTTAATTAAAATTCAATATATTTTATTATTGTTCAAATGAAAATATTTTTTTATATATTAAATTGAATGATAAAAAATAGTTGAAAAAATTTATACATACATAATGTGTATTATCTACCAATAATGTAAAAAACAATATATTTAGTGACGATAAAAGAAGAATAAAATACAAAAATTCTAAATTGCATAACTACAAAAATGCAAGTATGCCGGGCTACTTTAGAGCATACAAACGTAATTTAAATAAATAAAAGACAAAAACTATTGGTTTATATATATATTTAAACTTCAGAAATATAAGCATATAAAAAAATATAATCTAAGATTTTTGAAAGGGCATAAGTGTAAATTTCAAACTACCATCGAAAGATTTCCTGTGCCACTTACTTGGATTTCCCAAAGAAAAAAAAATGTTTACCGTTTTTCGGTCACAGCTAAATTTTTTTTACGTATAAACGTTTTAGTAATATACGCATAATTGGTTGTATATATATATATATATATATATATATATATATATATATATATATATATATATATATATATACGATTATCACTATATAACTGACTCTGTAACGCTAAAGAGATATTTATACTTTGGAGACAAGTGTATCATGAAGTACAAGTATTTTCCTTCTCCATAGAGATGTGTATAAAACAGAAACTTAAATTATATCAGTAAAGTAACATTTGAAATAAATCGACATAAGGTAAACACGCCTTAGTTATTGGACTACATTTTTTTAATATATTTTTTAATGGTGTCTCAGGCATTTTACAACCAATTATGCGTATATTACTAAATATATATAGATAGATATATATAGGATTAGTTGAGTTTTGAAATACCAAGGAAGTTTCCCCTATTATGACGTCTACTGAGTAACACGCGCTGATTTATATCTTGGCAATGACTACAAAATAATTTAACAATTATTAATTACATAATTAACAATAAATTCTAATGGCAACAAACAGAAAAATCTTTTAATAATAATTGGCGTTTAAAATTATTTTTTTTTGCGTTTTAATGAACTTATGTTTATTTTTGTGCATTCTGAAGTCAGTTTTTTTTTCTTTAACTGTTGTATATTTTATACAGGTGAAAATCTTACAAAAAAATGGTTTTACTAAACAAAACATTTTAGAACTAAATCTATACTTTTTTTTTCAATTTTGAAAAAACGACTGTTTATTTAACAGATATATTATCAAAGTTGTATATAAATTATTCTCTTGCCTTATGAAAGTTGTGGTTCAGAAAGTCAACCATTTATAATGTTGAAATTATATAGGCCCTTTATTTTTTTTAACTACACCGTTTGTTAAGGATTTCAACAATCAGGTTACATTAAAATACAAAATAATATCAGTGGTATTACAAGGGATTTTTAATGCTGCATTATTTTAGTTAACAAAATATATGTATGCCCATTACATTTTAAAAGGAAAATATTGTGAGATTACTAATAGATATCAAGAATATATATATATATATATATATATATATATATATATATATATATATATATACATACATACATAAGTTGTTTTTACAGAAAAATATCGTCGCTTCCAAAATAACTTAAGTTCAAGATAAAAAATGTATTTGTTACGTTGAAAGGTGTTCTATTGATGTAATAATTGGTAAATTATATTAATAAATTACACCTTACAATTTATTGTAAATAGTTCTTATTTTGACTTTCATGTCAAAAAAAATTACGGTGAACGCAAGCATAAAGAAAAGATGTAACGTCGTTTAAAATATAATTTATACTTTCCTTTTTGATTTTAAACAGCATTTTATAATTATCTTGCTTCAAATTTTAAATCTTACTTAATAAATTAGCAAAAAATTTAAAATAAACCAATTATACCATAAAAAATACAACTAAATTATAGACACAAGTTTTCTGTTCGAGTGAATATTAACTTTAATTATAACGGTTTAATACTTTTCTTATTTCTCAATTATTATTTGAGGGTTTTGTAATTGGCATACAATTTTGAGCTTTATATATATATATGTGTGAATGTATATATATATATATGTGTGTGTGTGTGTTTGTATATGTAGGACCGACGGCAGTGTTAAAGGTGTGGTGTCGGTGTCCGCCATCTGGGATTGTGACGCCAAGGCGGCAATTTGAATGACTTTGTCCTTGACCTCTGACCTTGACCATCATAGTTTGCCCAAAATTGCCAAAAATGACTATAAATGCGCTCAAAATTCGCCAAAATGTGCCAAAATTTCCAGTTCTTTTTAACAAAATACCGCAAAAAGTCTCACAAAATCGTAAATTTACAAGTTCCCTGTTCTGAGAGAAAAATTCCTGTTTTAATAGAATATATCCCGTTTTAATTCTTAAAAATTCCACGGGCTTGAAATGTCCTAAAAAAGACTTAAAGTTCCTAAAAGCAAGTTGCCCTAAGTCGCTTAGATAGTTACTTTGACAATTATGATGTTATGGCCACCATTTTGAAATGTGTCGTCACCATTGTCATTATCGTTACAGCAGGTAACTTGATAATCTGTATATTAATTCTAGAAATTCGGAAATAATATTATTTTAATAAAATATAATAATAAATAGCAGGTAAAAATTAAATTATTATAACGGCAGACAAAAACATGTCGTAAGATATCGAATCCCAGATTGTGTCCTTAAGCATACGAAAACAATATGGCGGACCCAAGATTACTGACATGACGTCATATTGTCTAATGTAATAACTGTCTTGGCATTAGCGGCGGGAGGTAAGTCTGCCCGTAGCTTCTGTGGAGTAAGGATCCATTGCCATTTTTAATTGAATGACCTCACGGAGTTCGAACACATAATATAAGTGCGTTTTTTATTAAAATTTTGTGAAATTAATTTTTAACTGATTTTTAAAATTGTTCACATTTTTTTTCTCATGATAACTGCTGATTTTCAAGATGGCAGACTTGACGTCATTATTCAAAATTATGAAAGGTTCTAGAATCCAAAATGATTGGTATGACGTAAGAGAGAATTTATTAGGTTTTTATTTGATTGTAATTAAGTATTTTAAAAATTTTCTAAATTTATTTTTTAAATTATATTTCTGAAGTAAAATATATAATTTTTTATATTTTCCAATTTTTTTTCGGAATTTTATGATTAAAACTTAAAGATTTTCAAGATGGCAGATCCAAGATGGTGGTCGAGGTCAAGGTCAAAGCTCCCTTCCAGAGGCTTATTTTAGGCTTTCCAAAGAGGAATTTAAGCTCTAATGGGGTAGTTTGAAAGTGTTGACATTTTTGAGAAATAAAACGGGTAATTGTCCCTCAAAAAATGAATTTTTTCCACAAAAAAATAGGGAAATTTTTTAGGAATTTAGCTTATTTTTAGTAACTTTGAGGAATTTTTCAAGGTCGTCATACATTATGGCTTCTGTAAGGTCAGAGCGGTCGGTCATTAACATCCTTAATACTCGCACCAACACCAGTGCTAGAAAATAAATTTCTATACAACTGTGAAAGTTGGTTAAAATCTAACGTAAATAAATTTTAAAAATAACATGTGCCAATAAGTTTAAAAGGTTTTTTTTAAACTGGGGAACTGCATAGAGTGAAGAGTAAAGCATGGTAAAAGTAAAGTCAAGAAAAAAGTTGTATTATTAAATTTGTTTTATCATTGATAATAAAATTATCTACCGTATTATTGTGTAAATTATACGCTATATGCCAAATATATATATATATATATATATATATATACATTTATATATATATAGTAATTTAACAACATTTTTGCTGTAATTACCTGTATAATACTTCCAGTAGCCTTATCATTTTCAGCAGATTCATGATCTTGTTAAGCTAATAGTTTGGACAGCTTGAGTCAATAAATATTTTTTATTACAAAAATATTATAAACTTATTTAAAAAGGTTTAATGAGAATAAATTTAGGTAAATGTTAAATATGTTAATATTGATACCACAAGTTAATAACCGTTGATATAAATGAAATTTTAAATTATTCATACGGTTCTAATTGAACAATATGTTTTGTAACATAGTAATGGATATTTTGAGAACCTCATTTGAAAAGGGTCTCGGTCACGGAAGTTGAGTTCTTTTTTATGGCAATGTACGTCACTAGCAGTGATAAACGATGTGTTGGATCCGAATAAGGAAGGTAAACTATAAAACATTTCTAAACAACAGAGAAGAATAGGTATGTATTCTTAGTAGACCAAATAGTGTTATGAGAACTTCAGGAAGCAAGACCTGATCACTAAGCCCGTATAAGAAACGTTATGTTATAAATAATTTCTCTCCATAGAAAAGACCATAGTTTTGTATTGCAATGAAATAATTTGCATATGGATAAAAACTATTGAGATATTAGAAATTTTTTTCAGAAATATATGTACCATAAAGGGAAGAATTATATGTTTTCAAATCTCGTTAACAATAGGTCATTACGAATGGACAATCACTAAACCGGTCTCGAAATTTGGGAATGCTATCAACCATGGGCTTTTGTAAGTATCAGGCTTTGCCACGAGTGATGTCAGGAAACAGTTAAAACCTACGACGGACTGACAATGATTCGAATCTGGGTCCCTCAAAAATTAATCCAACACTTTTCAGACTCACCATTTCCCTTGGTGTACATTTCGGATGTCCTTCTGTAGGTGAGTGTATGTATGTGCTTGTATAAAAAAATATATATGTATGTGAACAAACCCATACAAATTGTAATGGACACGAAAAGAGGAAGATTGATACAGCATACACCAGGTTCAGCTCCATAAAGAGTATCACTTCAATGTGAGCGGCTAAAACTGTTTTTATTGTAAAATATATTGTTTTAATGTTTTATTAGTTAAACTCAACGACTCTCTGAATGTTTCGAATTTTTTTAATATGCGGAACAAGTAGATGCAGGTCTTTATTTTAGGGAAAACATTTTTGGGGACACTCACAAAGGACTTTATTTGCAATTTTTTTTCACAATTGTTAAGATGAATGTTCATGTCACATCACACGACCATGCAGCACAAAATCTTACAATAAGGATGTATTTTTTAACACTTCATTTGAAACTTCTTATGAATACGTAAGTGAAAGTTTAATAAAAACATATGTTACTGTGCTTATAATTAGTGCCATCATTTCTTGTAAGACTACAACAAACGAAAATTTCTTCGTTATTTGAAGTTTTAAATTCTTAGCACAAGAAGCATTTTTTAATCAACAGTGGGAGAGTTTTTATGAGCAATTTTTTATTACTATTTTAGATAAAATATAACCATCTACAGCTAAACACATACAATTATTATTTATTATATCTTGTTACTAATAACGAGGGGCGATATCAAAACTTCATAATTGTGGCGGAAGTAATATTTGTTATACTTAATTACCTTTTTTTAATTAATGCACAATTTTCGTTAATACGTACACGAAAGATAATTTGTTTTTTACTCTCGCAAGTTTCATAAAAAGCCACATATTATCTCACTTTCCTTCCGTCACATTCAAGGGCTTCCAGAGCGCTTCCTGTTTTAAATTAACTGTAATATATTATAGATCCGTTCTAAAATGTCTTTCAATCTAAAGCTTAGTAAGTGTATTTATGTGAGTATATGGAATAATTTGTGAAGTTGCTACACTTTATGTTTCCGAGGATTAACGACCTTGACAAGTAATTCATTTATTACATAAAAATAAGTCAAAATTATGTGTATGTATTAAAAAACAAAGAGCGCGTGTAACTCAGTGCAAGTAATAGAAGTAAATATTATTTGACAATTTTAACCTCGACTCGTGGGTCTATCATAAGTGGTAAAATAGCAGCAAGAGAAAAAGAAAGAAAGGTGCCAATTTTTTTTAATAATTATAATGGATATTAAAAAAATATTACTTAGTTCAAAATAATTGCTCCAGAAAATAAATATTTATTGAACTATAAATAATGATTAATTAACAATAAATATTTTTTACTGTTGAATAAATCACACCATAAAATGTTATATCAAAATTTTCGGGACCCCAACTATAGCACGACAACAATTCTAAAATCAATTAATACAAATTTATAAAGTAATTCAAATTCATACTTTTTTCTCACCCACATTAAACATATTGTTACGAACGTGAGCAGAGCCGCGGTACGTGCAGGTTTGGAGCTGGCTGGCGGTTCCACGCAGCCACTGATGTCACTTGGCCGCCGCAACATGAGACATGCCGCGCGCGCCTGGTAGATTAAACTGGTCGCCTCTTCCCCCCCCCCCCTTCTTCCTACGCTCCCCTTATGACGCTCTGCCTTTGACACGTTATCTGACATCTTGCAGCTGGGTTAGTTACGCGAGGCGTCGACGCGTGTCTCGTGATTTTTGGCGTCGGGTCGGCGCGGAATGACGAAACTGGCCCCAGATGCGCTCGCGTCTTCTAGAAGTGGTGCCTGGTGCCTATATAAGCCCAGAACGCCGGGTTCCGAAGGGGGTTGGGAGTTTAGTTCCGGGGCGAGTGTCTGGGCGATAGTGCCGCGGGTGCGGCGGAGTTTCTGAGCGAGCGAGTTCCTCGGCGAGTGATTTTCTTGGCGAGTGAATTTCTCGGCGAGTGAGTTTCTCTGCGATAGTTGGGTGACGAGAGTTGCATGCATCATGTGCTAGAAGGGGATTGGCCAGCCATTGCAGTGATTGATACCATGAATAAACTCCTCTCACTCTTTAATCTAGACTTAACTACTAGTTAAGTTGAGCCCGGTAAAACCTGCATAGACACAGGGAAACCCTGGGCACTGCCATACAGGGAACAAGTTTGCATGCATAATTGTAGGAAAATGAAGGAGACAGAGGATGGTCTGGACGAAGAGTTGGACGGAGTAGAATGAGTCTACCATGCGGGGGTTTGGACACTTGGACTCGTGGTCAACTTTGCTTTTTATTCAGGCCTGGATTGTGAAGCAAGGGACGCGAACACTCCTGGTGTGAGTGGCCACACTGGGCCACCCACTCAGCTGCCAGACAGCACCTTCAACTAGAGAGTAAAAGATAATTACACTTACAAACTTAACATACATAAGCAAAAGATGATTAACTATATGTATGCTCTGCAAGGGCCGGGAGTACATGACTGGAAAATATTCTAAAGATAATAATTTAAATTTTTGATTATTATTA
Source organism: Bacillus rossius redtenbacheri (assembly GCF_032445375.1). NCBI lineage: Eukaryota > Metazoa > Arthropoda > Insecta > Phasmatodea > Bacillidae > Bacillus > Bacillus rossius. Next base: position 16,923 of record NW_026962909.1, read on the forward strand.
ATTTTATATATTTTATGTTGTCTTTTTCGGTTTTTTATACATATGGTTCTTAAGGGCTAGTATGTTATACTATAGTATGCTTAATTCTTAATGCTGGATCACCTTATTGATGAACTGTCAGCATATTGAAATTGCAGGGGAATGAAGAGCAGGCATTCGTATTTACATCAGTAACGCCGCCCGGAAGAAAGCAGCTTGACACTTGTATCGGTATTGCCATTTTGATTGGTGTATATTAGCAGTGAATGTCAGAGAAGAGGGCTGCTTTAAGTAGTACGATAATCTTTATTGCTACATATTGTAGCCTAACTATTCATTTTGACATAAATTAAAGTTAATATTTTGGTCACGGAGAATATTTTCTCACCAGTTAGCAACGGCGGATCTGGGGTCTGCGCATAGTTTCGGCTCCTTTTGATTGGCCGGGTGAGCCTGCCAATCACATCGCATCTACGGTGGCCTTTGTGCCAAGACGAAAATAAACGATTTTTTTAAATATGAGTCTTGCTTGATATAGTTTGTTAATTAGTCCCACGTGGAAAACTCTGTCGAATGATTTTTCTACATCAAGAAATGTTGATACATTATAAATATTCCATGTAAACGTAGTTACTATTTGCTCAGTCAGCCGTACCAACTTATGTGTGTTTGATAAGCGTTCTGCGGACACAGATCTTTTCATTTGACAGGATATTGGTTTCTTTAATTTGTGTTTTGAGTGTTTGTAATATTACATACTCAGCTACTTTGGATACTGTAATAAGCAAGCTAATTGGCCGATAATTCTGTGGTAGTGTTTTCTCCATAAAAGTTTTTTTAAAGACTGACCTCCCACCACTAATGCCAAGGTATATAAATCACCAGTTAGTATGACATCACGTAAAAAATACAATGCTGTTGGAACGAAACCTTTACTTTCTGCCACGCAACACGTACTTTAAATGTCTTCAAGAGTGTTTTCATACTATCTTTTCCGACAAACGCTTGCGGCAATTCTCCCAGCCAAATTTTTTGCAAAATGGATTCTTCGAACATTCTTTCTTCTAGTGACGATGGGCATTATCCTTGTTCGAGAAAATATTTCCACAATGACGACATCAAGCTGGGAAGATGTCAATACAACTTCAGTAGTCGTCATTGTTACTAGTATTACTGCAATAATTAAAGTGACCTTCGCTGACGAAACAGTATTCATCAAGATTTCCTTTGCCGACGGCACTGCACCAGTTGAAGTCTACTCTAGTTTTGCCGGTGATGATAGTAGACCTGCTGTCACAATCTGCGTCATCGTCGTCGTCGCTGCCATCAGGGTTCCCTACGACGATGGTAGATATAACTTCCATCGAATTTGACGTTAAAGATGTAAATTGACATCAACTTCTCAAGAATAGTCAGTGAATGAACTTATGTATCAGTCGAGTCAAACTAATTGATCATTACACCACAGGAGCCAATAACTAATTTTGATTCCAGTCCTGACTTACACACTCATGGTCGTTGGAATAATACACAATAAAAAAACAATAAAAAATGAAGGAATTTCAAAAAGGGAAGCACACTTGGAAGAAAATTAAAAAAAAGAGGAAACACGCGTGGAGGCAAATCCAACGAACAGGAAGCACATTTAGACACACATTCGACAAAAATGACACACTTTACACACAGACTGAACACTCGCTGGACACATATTTGTTTAAGTGAATACAAATTCGACAAAAAGGACATTCTAGACACACACTGAACACACTGGACAAACACTGGAAATACATTCGACAAAAAGGACACACTGAACACACTGGACAAACACTGGAAATACATTCGACAAACAGGACACACTGAACACACTGGAAACACATTAGACAAAAAGGACACACACACTGGATACACACTGCACCAACTTGACACATACTGGACACACATTCAAAAAAAAGGACACACACATTGGACACGTAATGGACAATACACTAGACACACTAGACACACCTTGGGCAAATAGGACTACAGTCTGTATAATATGGGACTAGAGGTATTTAGAACATTCAAAAAATTTGGATGTTTTATGGCCGGGTGCCAGGCTCACTTGATATTGTGGCACATATGGCAGATTTGACTACACATATTTAATGAAAAAAACGTATATTTACACTAAAATTAAACTCAGTAGGATATGATCTCATCAGAGGGATACGACCTCATAAGAACAATGTCTATCGATTGCAACTAAAAACCAGCAGACTGCTCACTGAGAAAATAAAATTGAATATTTGTTCATTTCTCTGCACTTGTAGTAGAGTCAAATTTATTATAATTTTTGTTGTTTTTTTTTTTTTTTCTAACTTGTGACATAAGTGGTATTTTAATTTGAATTACATTTTTTTGTATTGACCAAGGATCGAACCAAGTACTTAAATGAATTGAGTCAATCACTAAATTAAAGAGTAAATGTATATAATTTATGGAATTTTCCCGAATATCTAGCTTAATAGAAGTATATAGTTAGGGCATACTGGCGCAGGATTCAGGGTGTGGATTGATGATTGTTTACATTGTTCCTCCAAGAGCAGATTCTCTTGAGGTGATGGTGTCCGCCATTTTGGATTATAAAGTCACGGCGGCCATCTTGGATGACCTTGAACTTTAACCTTGGCCTCGACCTTGAACTTCAAAATTTGCCCTAAATTAGCCTAAATTAGCCTAAATTTCCATTTTTTTTGGAAAAACAATTGAAAAATAAAGTAATTGCTCTTTTTGCGGAAAAAATTCCTGTTTAGAGGGAAAATTTTCCTTTTTTATTCCATAAAAATACTAGCGGCTTGAAATGTCCATGTTGAGGCTTAAGAATCCATGTCTACAGCCTCCGATAAATCTCTGACGTTATCTTGGATTATGATATAACTATTGCGATTTTCGTTACGTCCGCCATCTTCAAAATATTTATTTATTATACGATTATAATGAAAACATTTGTAAATATTATAAAACAAATAAATTTTAAAATTATTAAAAAATCTTTAAAAAACATTGTAGCTCATATCGTTACGCCCACCATCTTAAATTCTATATATTTTGCATGTTTTGTTATGCTCACTATCTTGGATGAGTATGATGTATTCATTACACTTTACATTACGTCCGTCATATTGTATTCTATATCTTTGCACTTTTCGTTACTGCCGCCATCTTGAAAAACCATAAATTTTATATTAAAAAATCGTGAACAATTAAAAAAATATAAAAAGTTTAATTAATCAAATTTTAATTAAACATTACATAATCACACTTACGTAATGGAGTTCTTGGTTCGAACCTGGTAAGGTCAAAAATTAAAAATACCGACAGATCCTTCCTCCACAGAAGCCGTCGGCAGACTGTTCTCCGACCACTAATGCCAAGGTGTGTATATGTATATATATATTTATTTATTTATATATTTATATATAGCCAGCTAGCATTACGTCACGTCCGCTATATTGTTTTCATCTCGTGGAGTGTGCTACCATCGTATTAGCCTAAGGTTTACCCGCTAGAGTGCAGTAGCCATTTATTATTATTACTGTGGCGCCCGCAATCTTGAAATTTGGACGCCATCTCGGAAATCCGTAATTATTCACCTAGAAATTCCGAAAAAAAAAATCAAAAATTAATCAAAAAATCACCCATTAATTTACTGATTTATTCGATCGATTCCTGTCCTCGGTTAATATTACTAAAGTGACAGATTTCGAGAAATAAAAGTTCGCAAGTTCTTTATAAACATAACATTTATTACAAATATTCTTCACTACCACAATTATAAAAATACAAGCAAATTACTTAAGTCTGAGCATTTCTTGATAAATTAATTCTTCTGAGTGTATTAATGTGTCATTGAGGAGCCAATAAATCTTCAGTTTCTACCTTCCAGTTTTCAGAATGGACTACCAAATAATCAGGTCGTCGGTATATGATACCACACCGTACACACAGTGACGATAGTATTGAGACGTTTAGTGGACAGTTCCGATGTTCATGACGTCTAGCACTCTGTGCTAGCATAAAGGTTGTACCACAATATTTGCAAACAGGCTCTTGCTTGATCATGATAGACCCAGTACAGATATAATAGTGACGATGTAAGCTATCGAGACGTGAAATTAGTTCATTGCACTTGTAACATTGAAACAGTGTTCTTTGCAATACATCATTCGGGCATCAGTTTTTTTCTTGTCTGCGAGAATTTGTAGGTTTAGTAAATGATGCACCACAGTATTTAAACTGACGCGATGAAAGTCCGCCGTCCATTGAAGTCTGAAATGATGCTGTTGGAACTGGAATCGATGAAACAGCACAATTCGATACCGGTATCGCAGATTGCACTGTAATATCTGTAGTTGCTGGTTCCGATGTCGTCAGGAACTCAGGAACAACCTTAACTTATCTTTAGCCCTCGTTTTTGAACCCAACCTCTAATGGTTTACTTTGCACATAATGTTTATTATTTAAGTCTTTCGTCGTCACTTTAATAACACGGTTATTTATGGACAGCTAAACACCATAACTTCCTTGCATTTGTGGTTCTTTCACGGAAATATTTAACGGATATTAATTAAATGTTATGAATTGGATGAAAATAGTCTTGCAAGTGACGACAATCGAGAACTATTGCGCTATTTTGTAGACCTTTCATGTTATACTTAATGAATATGTGTTAAAAATATTGGTGGCCGAACAACAAATGTGAAGTAAGTATCATGTTATAATTTTATAACGATCTCTTGGATAAAAGAAATTAGAAAGCTATGGACGAGTGAGATAGAGCCTAAAAGTGTAATTTCGGTTCTTTTAATGAAACTTTGCACATTTAGCATTAAAAATAATAAATACTTGCTGTCTTATTCTGATTTTAAAAATATCACCACACACAATTTCCCCCCCCCCCCCCCTCAAAAAATATTACCAGCTACGCTATTATAAATTTCTGAAGTATATCATTTCATTTTTGTATTCGGGACTCTCTCGTATTATTAAAAAAAACTTTTTTCTCTATAACACCCAAGCTATGTTGGATACATAAGATATATGTATAAATATATTTAACTCCATATTCTTTCGGCTGCGTAACTATATCTGTGCCAAAAGATGTTACCAAAATTTGATGGATTTTGTCAATTTATTTTATAATGTTTTAGTGCATTAAGTCAAAAATTACTTTAACTTCTAAGATACCCATTTTTCATAATAATTCGAACGCAAAAAAATTAGTTAACATTTTTGATGCTATGATAACTGAGGGAATTGGATATTTGGTACTTTTTTTACTCTTATATTAATCCAATTTTAAGAAACTTTGCCATTAATCTTAAAATAAATTTCCTTCCTTTTAAGGGAGTTTAAGTAATTTTTGCGTTCCATAAAAAAAAGTTTTCTTATATTCCTCTTTCTAAGATATTTACCATACACGAAACTAAACGAGAGACATAATTTTTAAAATTCAATTTATAGATATGAAAGTTCATTGTGTAAAATTACGTTAGTTTTCATAAAAATTCCTCATTTATACATAATTTATTTAATTGTACATCTTTTGGGGTTTAAGGCTGATAAAATGTAAAACTAATTAAAAACTGAAATGCTCAATACAGTGACAACTGCAATTTTTAGATATTCTTCTCGATCTACATTATACCAGCAGGAACATTTTTGACAGGAGGTTGGCAAAACTGGTAGAAAACCTCACGCCAACACTCCAGACCTGATCCTAAGTTTTCAGGCTCAAGCCAATCTCTAGAGAGAGAGAGAGAGAGAGAGAGAGAGAGAGAGAGAGAGAGAGAGAGAAAGATCTTATACTCGGGTCAACACCGGTTTTTTTCAAGGTTTTCTTCTTCGCGAGCTATTTTTTTCTTTAATCCTCTAGAAGTATAAAAAAAACTAATCGTATTTATTTGGTTCTTTTTTCAATTAATCAAGACGCACGGACCTGCTTTTTTTAGTTGCGCATACATTGTTTTTTTCTAGGTTTACTACAGTACAACCTATTAGAGGTTTAACGTGGAATAAGTAATGTATTTTCAGTTATGCAGAGAAAAATTTCCCGGAACAATATAGTTATATAAAAAACAAATCTCCACAAGACTTGGTTTCTCCATTACGTTAATCAAAAATCAAGTAGTGTGAGCTCATGTGTGATATCGCTTAGCAACAGTGACACTGATTTTTGGATTACCGGAATGTGATTCCAGCAACGATCAGGATACAATAAGCACTCGGTTTGACTGTGAACACATGTAGTGGCAGTCAAGAACCTTATTTATTCATCAATAGTTTAACGTGTTTAGTGACTGTTACTTAAGCAGTTTTAAACATATCTCTGTTTCCAATGGGGTAAGACATTTGGCATCACCGAGCTACTGATAAGCACATCTGCCTTACATAATTGTTAAACTATAATGGTTCAAATCTACAAAATGGTTCATAAGTACTTACAAAAAATTAAAGGGTATATAAGGCATAAATTAGCAAGTAGTATTTCACAAATATAAACAAAGGCCCAAACATTTTATGTCAGTCCATGAACAGCCATTTCATTTCGTTTTTTCATAAAGGAAATTCATAACTGCCATCTTATTACCAAGAAGTTCCTCCTAACTCGTACAGTTCTTGCCTTGAATGTTGTTACTATGATAAGTACTTACCTAGTAACTTACAAAGAGCTCTCTTTAACTATCGCCCTTTGGGATTGTGACCCCATATTTTTTAGGTTTTACCCGTACTTAAAGTTTGTCAAAGGACTTTTAAATCGATCTGTAGATTTGTAGTGAGCTTTCAACTTCATTCGCATCACGATGATTTTAATTATTGTGCTAATAGGTCAATCATTTAAATACGATTATTTCAATCAACTTTTAAGGTTAAATGTTTAAAATGACACATATATACTTAAACTTGTTTAGAAAAACAGAATTTGGTTAAGATAATGAAATATAATAATGATTTTAAAATAACACCGTTTTCAATGTAGTTACGTATCTCTTACTTTTAATAGTTTAGCATTAAAACCCAGGCCAAAATATTACATGGGATATGAATTTAATAATTTCGTAACTATTTTCACCATGAAATACGTTCTTGAATGTTGTATACTTTGAAATAATCTGATCCTAATTTACGCCACAGAATTTTTACGGCTCATTTTGAGAGCGCAGTCCATCACATTGGGATGTGTTGCAGAATTATCACGTTAGACTCACGTTTGGTGTGAAATTGTTTCGAATTCCTGTCTAAGATTCCTGATTTCAATTTTGCATGTTTTACTGAAATATTTCCAGACAAACGGTGGGATGATCCCTCACAGTATGCCAGTACCCGTTCATTCACGTACTTGCCTGACTTGTAATCCAGGTGTCCACCTGTAATTGTCTCACAGTCCTTAAGATGTAAACCGGATATATACTTACTAAAATATCTATACTTAGTCAGGGCTACACCATTAAAAAATTCCCCTTTATTTTACATAGAACTTTCGTTAAAATAATATCCAAGTTTCCCTGTAAATTCACATGTACTAAGTTCACTTACTTTCAACATGAATACACAAGAATAATATTGGTATATATAAATTAATTCTGAAAAATGGTTTTAATTGCCGAATAAAAATTACATATTTCTTCCAAGTTTGTTATTTTACCTTGTTTATAACGAAAATACAAAACACAAAAGTATAAATATACGGCGTTTATCTACAAATTCCCAGCTAACCGAAATAAAGTAAGGACTATTATGTAAGAGCGGAGCCAGACTCTGGCCTGGCCTCGGGCCACAGCTGGTCGCTGGGAAGCCCGCGCGGGAGACGAGTTAGCTCGGACTCGCACTCGCTGGTGCAGGCTAACTCAATACCGGCTCTGCAGGTACGTGACTAGAAGCCAGCTATACCTTTGTCCTTGCATTATCTTTGTCCGCGTGCGCAGCAAGCTGAAGAACGCTGGCAGTAGTAAGAACTTTTTTTTTATTTGTTATTTTACTAAAGCAAGTCTAAGTAGTAAAATTGGTTTGATTCTTAAATTATTTTTTAACTACGAATAAAATTAATGTCACAATTGTTTTCACTTTAAATACGCGTAATACTTTTCAGAAAAAGGTTTTACTTAGCGAAAAATAATATAAATAAAACAGACAGATTTTGCGCTTCTGAACACTTTAACAAAATACACGACAATCAGTAGATAAAACGATATTTTACTTTATAATAAATATAAAATGTGTGTTTAGGATTACAAATAAAATAATTTTATTGGTTTCTAATACTTTAGGTACAGACATTGTCCTCAAAAATTTTAGTGATAAAATGATAATATAAAATGAAATGAAATTTAAAATGGGAACGAAAGTTTCCTTTTAGGTAAATTTAAAAGAAATACTATCTCTCGTAGCTGTTAACATAGTGCGACATCCAGAAAATTGTGATATAGTTTTTCGTTTCATGGTTCATAGACCCCAAAATTGTCGTTAAACGCAACAGTATTTAAGAAAACGATAATTGCCGTAAGTTTTCACAAATCACTTCCCAAGTAATGTATAAAATATAGAAGTGAAAAATTAGGTCTAGTTCGTTAATGGGCAATATCCGCCCTAAGGGGAAGAAATGGGGGTTGTTTTATTGAAAAATATAATATGACAAGTATGACATCAGTAGATGTATATAGTTCGTATGAGGACACCGGAGGACGGAGGGGGATTAAGGGATTATGTCACTTCCTTCGGCCATGCACACACGAAAAAGTGTCCCGTTACGTTCCTCAGCCATGTACGCACGAAAAAATGTCCCGTTACAGTAGATGGAAAATACCGGTTCTGGGACAGGCACAGGATCCAGGAGCAGACCTTGAACATTGACCTAGAACCTTGACCTTGAACCTTGACCTTTGACCTTGACCTTGACATTTAACCTTGACCTTGACCTTTAACTTTGACCTTGACCTTGAAATTTGACATTGAACATTGACCTTGAACATTGACTTTAACCTTGAACATTGACTTTGACCTTGAACATTGACTTTGACCCTGAACATTGACCTTGAAATTTGACCTTGACCTTGAAATATTACCCTGGCATTGAAATTCGACCCTGACCTTTAGCCTTGCAACCCTTGATGTTGCCAACCTGATAACGTCATCTAATCCATATGCTAACCTAACCTAACCTAACCTAACCTAACCTAACCTAACCTAACCTAAACTAAACTAAACTAAACTAAACTAAACTAAACTAAACTAACCTAACCTAACCTAACCTAACCTAAACTAAACTAAACTAACCTCACCTAACCTAATCCATATGCTAATCTATGCTAACCTAACCTAACCTAACCTAACCTAACCAAACCTAAACTAAACTAAACTAAACTAAACTAACCTAACCTAACCTAACCTAACCTAACCTAAACTAAACTAAACTAAACTAACCTCACCTAACCTAATCCATATGCTAATCTATGCTAACCTATCCTAACCTAACCTAACCTAACCTAACCTAACCTAACCTAAACTAAACTAAACTAAACTAAACTAAACTAAACTAAACCAACCTAACCTAACCTAACCTAACCTAACCTAAACTAAACTAAACTAAAAAACTAACCTCACCTAACCTAATCCATATACTAATCTATGCTAACCTAACCTAACCTAACCTAACCTAACCTAAACTTTCCTAACCTAAACTAAACTAAACTAAACTAAACTAAACTAAACTAAACCTAACCTAACCTAACCTAACCAAACCAAACCAAACCTAACCTAACTAACCTATCCTAATCCATATGCTAATCTATGCTAACCTAACCTAACCTTACCTAACATAACATAACCTTACCTAATCCATATGCTAATCTATGCTAACCTAACCTAACCTAACCTAACCTAACCTAACCTAACCTAACCTAAACTAAACTAAACTAACCTAACCTAACCTAATCCATATGCTAATCTATGCTTACCTAACCTAACCTAACCTAACCTAACCTAACCTAACCTAACCTAACCTAACCTAACCTAACCTAACCTTACCTAAACTAAACTAAACTAAACTAAACTAAACTTAACCTAACCTAACCTAACCAAACCTAACCAAACCTAACCTAACCTAACCTAACCTAATCCATATGCTAGTCTATGCTAACCTAACCTAACCTAACCTAACCTAACCTAATCCATATGCTAATCTATGCTAACCTAACCTAATCCATGCCAATCTATGCTAATCCATGCCAATCTATGCTAATCCATGTCAATCTATGCCAATCCGTATGCCAATCTATGTTAATTCGTATACCAATCTATGCTAACCTGTATGCCAATCTATGCTAATCTATATGCCAATCTATGCTAATCCATATGTTAATCCATGCTAATCCATTTACCATTTTGTATTTCTAGAAATTTCCACCAACTTCGAATCGTGATGTCACCGTTGCACTTTTCGTCACGGCACTCAGAGAAAACCATCAGGGATGATGTCGTTTATAAACATCATAAATTACCAATTTTTTTTAAAAAAAGTCCAAATTTAATCCTACTTAAGCAACATGAGAGTTCTTGCACAAGCCGGCTTGTGAACTTTTTGCTTAAGCAACATGAGAGTTCTAGTACAAGCCCGCTTGTGAACTCTTTTCTTAAGCAACATGAGAGTTCTAGCACAAGCCCGCTTGTGAACTCTTTGCTTAAGCAACATGAGAGTTCTAGCACAAGCCCGCTTGTGAACTCTTTGCTTTAGTGCAACATCTTCCGCAGAGCAGACCTCAACGGCTTCAGAAGTTAACATGTCAGCAGTGTTACAATGGTTGTCAACAGTTCCAGTGGCATTGATGAAGGAAGGAGCAACCAGCGGTGTTCCATCACCCGACTGCACGTACTGTGAGAAGATCAAAACTTGAAATTATGGGATTATGTAATACACAATTGTAGTAATAACTCTGAACGCATTAAATATCAGTGCAACAGGTGTTTAAGCAAGTTTGTACAACATGGAACATTAAAAAGGCACCTCAGGAATTGTGATAGACTGGCTGCACATTCATCGGAATCAAGCTGTATATTTTGTAACAAAACATTGGCAAATATTCGAAGTGCACAACGACACGAAATATATCACTGTCCTTTCAATGAAGTCGATAATTCGACTTTGTGTGCAAATTGTGGTGTACCAATATGTCGAGCTGATAAACTGAATAGACATTTAAAGTCATGTAAAGGACATAGTCCGTATAGTAAGAAGACTGTTTGAATCGAGAGATCCACGAAACTTTGGTAATTTGTCTGTGTGTTTTTCGTACTTGTGGTAGTGCATAATTTATGTAATAAAAGTTTTTTTAAAAGAACTTGCGGTGTTTTTTATTTTCTCAAACCTGACACTTTAGTGGTACTTTATTAAAATATTAAAGTTGTTTTGTATCGGTCAGGGATCGAACCAAGGACCTAAGTCGATCTAATCAATCAGTATATAGATTACAAAATTATTTAATGAATTTTGAACTTTTTCCCGGATCTCTAGCATTAAAATTACGCATTTCCAATATGGTGGTCTTGATGTCTGATAGGATGATGGTCGTAGAGGATTTAGAGTCTCTTTACGAATGTTGAACATGGTTTATTGAAATTATTATTTTTACATAAAATTAAACATTATTACATCGATCGGATATCGAACCGAGGACAGGAGCGGATCGAATCAATATGTAAATTAATGAGTGATTTATTTAATGAATTCTGAACTTTTTCCTGAATTCCTAGCTAAATAATTACGGATTTTCAAGATGGCAGCCAAATTTCAAGATGGCTGGTGTCACAGTAATAAATGATTACTGCACTCTAGTGGATAAGAACTAAACTAACATGGCGTCAGCGTACTCTCGCTCACGATACAATGATGATGGCTTCCAGCATCGAAGACAAGATGGCGGACATGGCATCATACTAGATGACATTATATATACTTTGAAAAAAAAAGTGGTGGGAGTCAGTCTGCCTGCAGCCACCACGAGGGAAGGATCGGTCGCCATTTTTTTTTGCCCTCACCAGGTTCGAACCGAGGACTCCGAGCTCCGTGTCGTAAAAGTTTGTTTTTTTTATAAATTTTAAATTTTTTTTCATTAAACTCGGATAATATATTTAAAGATGGCGACGGTGGCGCGCTCCTGCGGTAACTTTAAGAATTAAAGATGGCTCGGTGGCACACTCTGGTAGCAACACTAGGAACTAAAGATGGCGACGGTGGCATCATCTGGTATCGATTATTATGAACTAAAATATGGCGATGGTGACGCCATCTACCAGCCAACTTGAGAACCAAGATGGCGGCACCTCTGGCAACTAATTTTTGAATTTGGTGCGCGATACTAGCGACATCTACCAACCAACTTGAGGACCAAGATGGCGTCGCCTATGGCAACTAATTTTTGAATTTAGCGTCATCTGGTAGTCTGTGCGGGAATTAAAGATGGTGGCTGTATAATAATTTTAATTTCTAATGTGACGCCTTAGGTATGCATTAAGGAAGGCAAAAGATGGCGGCTGATGTTTACATTAAATTTCGAAAAGTTGAAGTTCGAAAAAAAATTCGAATCCGAGATGGCTGCCGTGACGAAAAGTGCAACGGTGACGTCACGATTCGAAGTTGGTGGAAATTTCTAGAAATACAAAATGGTAAATGGATTAGCATGGATTAACATATGGATTAGCATAGATTGGCATATGGATTAGCATAGATTGGCATACAGGTTAGCATAGATTGGTATACGAATTAGCATAGATTGGCATACAGATTGGCATAAATTGACATGGATTAGCATAGATTGGCATGGATTAGTATAGATTGGCATGGATTAGGTTAGGTTAGCATAGATTAGCTTATGGATTAGGTTAGATTAGGTTAGGTTAGCATAGATTAGCATATGGATTAGGTTAGGTTAGGTTAGGTTAGGTTAGGTTAGGTTTGGTTAGGTTAGGTTAGGTTAGGTTTAGTTTAGTTTAGTTTAGTTTAGTTTAGTTTAGGTTAGGTTAGGTTAGGTTAGGTTAGGTTAGGTAAGGTTAGGTTAGGTTAGGTTAG